>NW_015113025.1:111363-129037 GCF_001443285.1 Poecilia latipinna
TTTATACCTTTCCCAAACACGGGGGCTTGAAGAGAAGTTTAAAAAAAAAAAAAAAAAAAAAAAAAAAAAAACGTGAATTCACTGCAGTTGGATGTTTTTCAGATGAGTTTTCTGGAACTGACCAGTGCAGGTGGTTGAATGTTTTTTTTTTTTTTTTTTTTTTTTTTTTTTCGACTCGGAAATTACAGAGCAGGAATAAAGGGAACACCTGAAACCTTTTTGACCTACCAGGATGTCGGCTTTCATGAAGAGCAGAAAAACTAAACCCTCGACTGACTCCATCTATGACGCGTTCCAGGTGGTGAGCATTGCAGTGCACGACAAGTTGTGTGTTTGATGCCTTGTGATGTGGAGTTGAGCTCACATAGGTCAGTGATTATGCAATGGTGGTGTACCCATACCGATGAGATTATTCTCAGGGTATGTTTCCTCTGGACCCTGTCATCCAAATCCATACATCCACCTCACATTGTGCATGCTCACGTATCCCAGCAGCTTTAGGGGTTGGGAGCAACGATCTATCTTCTCATCTAAATGATTTAGATGTTACTCGTAGTGTGGGATTATCATTCTGTTGATGCTTTAGCAAAATCAAAAACAACATTTCACATTTCTCACTATTATTGAACAAATATTCATATTTATTTTGTTATATGTTTTAATTCAGGTTGCAGAATGCAAAATAACAGTGGTACTTCTGTAAAGCATCATGCTGCTTTTTTTCATTCATTCATCTGTCTTTCAATCGGTTATTTGTCACCAATTTGCCTGGTTGAAATTTATGAGATCTTGTTTATAAGTCACAGGAGCGTTAGGTTAGAAGTATACATGAGAAAATGACACCATAGTTCAGTGATTTTTTTTTATTATTTTGCTCATTCCACAGACATACTGGCAGACATACAACATTATAAGGGTATAACATAATAAATTATCAGTTATATTGCTGTTGATTGTCCTCGCATAAACATAACATTTTTTGCCTGAACGTTTATTGATTAACACATTTCTATTTGAGATCATCTCAATTGAAATGGTCTTCAGTGCATTTGCTCCCTTAAAGATGGCCATCGTGACTCCATGAAAAAAGATTCACAGCATCATGTTGCAAAGCTGCTTTGAATACCACGATGGAAAATTGTGCTGTCACTGCCGCAGCCTTACAGGAGACAAGCCGTGTTATCTGTCAAGACGGAACCTGTCTCAGCTGTCTCCAATTAAGTCAGTCAAAAAAAAATAAAATAAATAAAAATAAAAAAAATAAAACAAGAAGGGTGCTTATCAAAAAACAACAGAAGTGCATGATGTCACACAAAATAGAGGTATTTTTTATGTTGATTATAACAAACTAAGTGGGGGCATCGATTGTTAGCCTCTGCGTCTGTGCAACTTCACATGGTCTCTTTTACATGTCTTTATTTTTATTTTGGAAAGACAGTAACTGTACTAATGTGAAAAACTTCTCTTTATTATGTACTTAAAATACACCAATATGCGTACATATGGGATAAAAATAAATTAACTTGACTTTCTTTAATGACTTTGCCTCAAATGTAAAGCCTATCAGAATCAAGTTTTGACCCATATAACGTGATGGGAAGAAGCTTACTTTTGTTTTTCTCCAACACACCTGAATCACATGAATGGCTCATTACCAGATCTTTGCCAAACTTAGTCCCATAGGGGTTATTCAATCATTTGATTCAGCTGAGTTGGAGCTGATGCTAAATGCTGCAGGGGACTAGCTCTGGAAGATTGGAGTGGGAGATTCCTGATTTAAAGTGAATCTGGTCAGTAAAGTTTAATTGAAAGTTTACTCACAGAGGTTTACTGTAGGGGTCTAGTAATTAAAATGTGGAAATATGTCCTTAATTTGTCTGTGTAGGATAAAGTCCTTCCAATAGCCATTGAGCAATGTAGTGAGGTTAACAGTAATCAGTAGTATAAATTATAGTAATCAAATTCTTAGGTTGAGGGATTCTAAACTGTGAACAGATAGGAGAGGCAAAATTAGCCTGCAGCCATTAAGTAGCTCTTGCCTTAATGTTTACTTGAATCAAGCCTGACTGTCTGTGGTCAGAACATTTTTCAGACACACCTCAGACATTCCTTAGGTCACACATTTGCTTATTAAAGAAATGTTCTTGCTAAAGTGTCTGTACAGCTTGAACTTTTGCACATTAGCCATGATCTAATCAGAAACTTGAAAGTAGTTTGAGGTTTTATGCGATTCATCAGTTCATAGCAGTACATAATTCAAAAATCAACAAGGATTAGTGACTTTTAAACCTTTTTTTTAAACGATTGCCTTTTATTTTATTCTGTACTTTTATTCTCCAGCTGTTGTACAAGATAACAAATGCCATCATGAAGACCAAGAAACGGAACAAATATAATGGATAAGGTTGTGAAAAAGTTTAATGCAGAGTTTCATTCTAAAATCATCTCAAGCTTTGGCACAACTTCAGACCTACCTGAAACATAGGTTTCCTTAAAAATGACAGGCAGAATAAGGAGAGCAATAATCAAAGAATCAAACAAAAAAGAATCCAATGCTAACTTTGGAGAAGCTGCAGTGATTGTGTTCACAAAACCCGTTTGCCTTGCTCTCCACAAATCAGATTTTTTTGGAAGGCTGTCGGGATGGAAGTCAATCTTAAACTCATTTTACATTTTGGCTCAAATAATGTAGAGGCCAACATGCAACTGCAGGTGGACACTGCACATTACCATGACCACTAAATGCTGAGACTGAAATATGGTGGTGGCAGAATCATGCTGGGTATGCCTTTCCTTAGCCTGGACAAGAAAGCTGCTTGGTTGTAAGCTGGAAAGGTTTATCAAAACAGAATGACCCAACCAAAGTCCAGAGCAAAAGCCAATTAGGAATCTATGTTGGGATTTTAAATTTCATGTTCACAGAACCTCTCCATCTAATCTGACTGAGCTTAAGTGATTTTGCATAGAACACAAAATTGTTTCCATATATGCAAAGTTGATTGAGACATAACCCACAAGGGATGCCGCTGCGATCGCACACAAGTGGTTCTACAAAGTATTGAGTCAGAGGAGCTGGACACAAAAGTACTCCGAAGCAAGGAGCAAAGGTGTCATACCACACAATTATACCCCATCTATCACGTCAAATCCTAATAAATTAAACTGAAGTGTATCGTTGTAAAAAATAATGTGAATGTTCACAAAAACCTTCCAAAGACGTTTTAGTTGTTCATAATCCAGTTTTACAAATGAGGTGAGGCAATTCTGACATTAGTCTAAAGGAATGTCTGGTTTCCTCATTTCCCATCACAGAGCACAGAGCAAGTCGCTGCTTTCTGCCACAGTCTCCATGACATGAATCCTCTGGAGTGCCCAATGTCATCCTCCTCATCATCGTCTTCGTCGTCCCTGTCACCGAGCCCCGTGTCAGCTTTGGCGCCTGCTGCCGGTACTGCCGCCCAGAGACAGCTTTCCCATGCAGACAAACTGCGCAAGGTCATCAGTGAATTGGTGGAGACGGAGAAGACGTATGTCAAGGCGAGTTCCGTTTTAATTTAATTTTAAGTAGACTTCCTAAACCTGTCGGGCATTTCAAACGTGTCGGTTATATGTCATAATTACCAACATACCAGTGTTGCGTTAAGAACCCTTGGAGCTGACTCATTGCCCACAATACTTGGCGTTGAATCACAAAAACATCTTCTGCACAATTTGACGGATCTTGTTTTTCATCTTTTTCAGGACCTGCGGTGTCTCATAGAGTACTACTTGAAACCTTTACAGAAAGAGAGTTTCCTAACACAGGATGAGGTACTGTCATGCTGCTTATTTATACCAAGAATAACGATACTCCACACTTGCGTTTGGATACTATATGTGAATTCTCAGATTTATTATAGAATAATGGATTGAAGTGATATAAGCAAAAAGGAAGTTTCTTTATTTGCCATTTGCAAGTTGGTAGTTTGTCTGTACATGGAGGAAGTGAGGATGTATGTAGACTCTGTAGTTAATGTGGAACTGAAAGTAGAGCCTGGGAATATTTATGGATACACAAATCAGAACCAGACGTATTGAATTAGCAATGAACAAAAGTCATTTTAGAACATTAATGATTTGTTGGATGTCATGAGCAGAAAGGGATTTTGTGTAAAGATTACACAGGATAACAGTTTGAGGTTTTGACATGTCTGTGTGAAAGTATTGAAGTTAAATTTGTGTGAAAGGATGTGAAGCAGGTCATGTGACAAATTCAAAACCAGTCTACAAGACTGTTTATACACATGCATATTTTTTTTTTTTTCTGGCACAGAGGGAGCTGTAAATATTAGTTGACAGCCATTAAGCTTCACTATGTACGACAGTACTAACATAATTCTCATTCTGTTTTGTAGCTGGATGTCTTATTTGGTAATCTTGAAGAGATGGTGGAATTCCAGTTGGAGTTTTTGCGAACACTTGAAGATGGAATCAGACTGTTGCCTGATCTGGAAAGATTGGAGAGAGTGGACCAGTTTAAGGTGAACAGTTTTTCTCTAAACCTCAGAATCATTTTGATTTTATTTTATTTTTTTGAGGTCTAGTTATTTCTGCCGTTTCACAATGTTTTCCTTAAACAAACAACAACAAAAAAAAACTTGCAGTGGATCATTTGTGGTATTGCACAAATTTTGCACTCAGAAGAAAATTCACTGTGGCTCATGGGTACTATGATGATGGGTTGAGCTATTGTCTTGGTAAAAAGATACTTGGGGCTTAAACACAGATCCCAGACTTGAAAAAAAAAAACATAAGTTGAGTATAAGAGCTTCACATTTACTTGCCAGTGCGAACAAAAATTTAACAAACGCAGTCTGAACAGGTTGATTAAGGTTGTTTTGAATAAAGATCCACTGTTTTGAACCCTAGGAAATATTTCCCATTTTAAGAAACAAGCTTTATTTGAAAAAACCTCTCTAATTCATATAAGGATTCATTTTGGCTAGATCATATAATCCATCTGGCAAGCAGAAGTAGGCATGAAAAGAAAGAGTCTGGAAATAAAAGGTTAAAATAGAGTTGTATGTGGATACTGGGTCAGACGATATTTTATACCCAAATCAATACAAATATGAATCATTTTTATTAATGTATTATGTTTTTTGTTTCTCTCTACAGAAGGTGCTTTTCTCTTTGGGTGGGTCATTCCTTTATTATGCTGATCGGTTCAAGCTCTACAGTGCGTTTTGTGCCAGCCACACAAAGGTCCCGAAGGTCCTGGCGAAAGGTAAAAATGCAGATATTTGTTCTTGGTGGCAAGTGCACAATTAACCTAATGACTGCAGCTCTTTAGACCTTCTTTAAATTTGCAGTGACTTGTAACTTTATAAACAGCATCTTTATTTTTTCAGCCAAAACTGACCCAGAGTTCAAAGCCTTCCTGGCTGAGAGAAATCCCAGACAGCAACATTCATCCACTCTGGAGTCTTACCTGATCAAACCCATCCAGAGAGTCCTGAAGTATCCACTCCTACTCAGGGAGCTCTACTCTCTCACTCACCCAGACAGTGAAGAACACTACCATCTGGATGGTAAAGCAGTGCTTTTATTCATCTATTTTTTCCTCTACATCTATTGGCACTCTGAAATGGTTTCAGCATTAGCTATGCCAATCACTGTTTGGAGCAGTAATTGATTAAGTCATAGCTAATCGACTGTTGTCTCATCCAGTCGCAATGAAGGCCATGAACAAAGTTGCAAGTCACATCAATGAGATGCAAAAGCTTCATGAGGAGTACGGGGCAGTTTTTGATCAGCTCATCAATGAGCAGACGGCGGATAACAAACAGGTAACTCATTTTATTCCAGATCACTGAACTGAAATTTTATCAAATGTCAAAACAGAAAAAGAAAAAAAATTGTTTATTTATTTTTGTATTTTTTACATTCCAATAAAGGTGCTTGATCTCTCAATGGGCGACCTTCTGCTGCACTCAACAGTGGCATGGATGAATCCTCCAGCCACTTTTGGCAAAAGCAAAAAGGACCCAGAATTATCTGCTTTTGGTAATACTGTCATTCTAAATTTACATTATATAACATTCTTTCCATACCATAAAGAGAAAAACGATCTAACTAGTGCACAAGACAAAGTAAAAAATGCACACGCAGAGAGTCACTGCTTTATTTCACCTTTTTCCCTGCACTAAATTGCTAACATGTTATGTTCACCCAGGACCAAAGTGCACAGATATAATCAAAATATAAAAAGTTCACTCAGCTGACATGTTTTCCTTGCAATAAATATTAGATATGAAAACTTGAATGGCTTTCTTTGCCAAGTGTTGGTGAGCAGAGGTGGCAGCTTTTAGCATTCAATGTTGACATGATGGATTTTTCTGATCACATTTTAACTAAATATTGTAATTTTAATCTTTGGCTGCCATCAAAGATGTTCTTTAGCATCCTATAAGTTGAATTTTGACTAAAATAAAACGGGTAATGAAATGCGCTTTGATTTATGTCATAACCTTTATCTCTCTGTTCCTGTTTTAGTGTTCAAAACTGCTGTTGTTTTTGTCTACAAAAACTCCTCCAAGCACCGGAAAAAAATTGTAAGTACACTTAACACTTTTCTGTGCATTGGTTTTAATTTGAAGAAATGGATTGAAAAGACAAACTCATTAGATGGAAATTGATGATACTTTTTTGATCAATTTATCCCATTGTTTTAAGTAAATTATTCCACTTGTTCTTAGAGGGCTGCCAAGCCGCACAGAGAGAAGATGTTGAATGGATCAATTTTTAAGAAGCCTCGACTTGCAGTCTTGCAATTACCTGAAAGTATTTTTAATAAGAAAAAAATTAAAACTTTGTTTATACAGCTATGAATATAAAATAAATGTACAAATATGCCTCAAAACTGGAAATACAGAAAGTGGCCTACTTTTACCAGTAACTAAAATATGGCCAATTAATTTTTAATGATTTACAACTAGGAAACAAATGACTTGGCTCTTTTTTTTTTCAAAGGTATAAAGCTATGCAAAATGTTGTGTATATACAAATTTAAAGATGGATGTAAAACTAGAATTATTTAAATCCTATAAGGCTCTAACACCATAGTGAACCACTCACTCTTTGAACTTTATTTATTCTTTTTTTTTTTTTTGTTGGGAGACTAACCACTTCAGCAATTTTTGTGCTTATTCAGCCATTTGAATATGAAAACATTCAGAACTTGTAAGACTGGTTATGACTTCTGCTACTTATACCCTTTATGAATATTTTACTTTAAAAACCACTTAAGTCCAACAGAGTGAATAGAGTAACCGTTCAAATCAAATAACCTCGTTTGAAGGTTCATTGTGTCTCTTTACTATCGGCCAGAAATATCATCCATATTTTAGTGGGTCACAAGACATTGGGCCATTACCAAATCCTTCTTGCTTTTCATTTATAGGTTTTATACGTCACTGTTAAAGTTTTACGTTGTCAACCAAATTGTCAGTTTTCCCCCCAAGGCTGATGGCATCACCTGCCACACTTATCCGCTGACTATTCACTGTTCAAAATGCAAACAAGTTCCTCCTGTTGCTCTAGCAATTCATCATCAACAAGTTAAAACAGGAAGATTTATCCAATTTTTCATTTGTGGCTTTCAGATACCAATTTCTCTTGGAATCTGAACTATACATGTACTTGTATAGTGCTTTGTCAAGTCCACAGGACCCCCAAAGTGCTCAGTCACTCATTCACACGCTGATGGTGGCAAGTTACTGGGTGATACTCACAACTGCCTTGTGACGCACATCTCAAGAAAAGCCCATGTACTTCATTGAAAAATCTGCTGACTCAGCTTCTGTGGTGGAAGGTTTTTTTGACCTAAATGAGCAGGGAGCACATGGATCATACAGGGACTTTATTCCTCTTTATCAACAAAGGTTCCTTCACTCTTCTTATGGTACTGAAGAGAAATTCAATCCACACAAGAAAGGTTGACAATGTCACTGACAGTATAGACATTATGGAAAACCTTCAAAGTTTGAAGGTTATGCTAAATTTGATGTACTTTTTTTCAATATTCCTTTTATAGGACCAAGAACAGATTGCTATATTTTAATTGTGTTTTAACACAGAAATTATTTTCTAACATATCAGGAGTTTAATAATGGGCTTTAATATCTAGAAACTAACTGATGTTGCATTTCTTCATGCACTTTTCTTTTCAAGTCCACTTTAAAAGTTATGGCAAACTGCTCAGAACTCAAAACTGTCAACAGGAAAAAAACGTAAAAAAAAAAAAAAAATAGTAGGGACATAACCCCAGTGCAAATATTGCTTGAATATGCTATTTCCTTAAAAAACAAAGAGGAAATGATCTTGTCTGACCAGTTTCACCCTCGGCACTCTTTTTCATAAAAACCTTTACAGTTACTGTATTGACAAAAAGGGGGAAAAGCTTGCTTAATATATGCACATTATTCCAAGTTCTATTTATTTTAAAGAAAAAAAAAATACAGTATGGCAATAAAGTTTGTCAAGCAAAACCTATTTTGTCTTTTAGTTTTAATGTGTTATTGGTTCACTGGATATGTGCAAAACAGGCTATTAATGCAGGATGCAACAATAAAACTGCATTCTGCAGTTTTACTTAATAAAACTGGAGGCCATAAAAGCAAGATCAGTGGTGCTGAAGGTTGCTGGCGGGCCTGTTTGTTGGTGCATTCTGAAATAAGATTAACCTTAATGTCTTCCAACAACCATGAGTTGGTTTTGTGTATACTTACTGTTGTCTGAACCTGATGCCTCACAGTAGCTGTTAAATTTCATGTGGTGTTGGACTTTTCCGCCACCTGCTGTCACGTTGATGTACTGCAGGCATGTTTCACGTGCGTTTTGTTTCTTTCAGGGAGGATCTCATCGTGCGACTGTGAGCGAGGACAGGGATCATTTCCGCTTCCGATACATGGTTGCAACAGACTCCCTGCAAGTCCGGGCCCCTGCAAGTAGGTCTAACTGATTTTTCCATAAGTATTTATTCCTGAAAGGCAACTTTTAACTTTTCTCATGGCATGCCAAATAACAAACGATGAATGGTTAAAAAAAATGGTTTTTCATTAATGCAATTTTTAACATCCCTATTCCAGAACAAACTTGCAGTCCCACCAGAAGTAATGTTTTTATTCAAAATCATACAGCTAACAAGATTTTTTACAGTCCTATTCTCCATTTAACTGCATCTGTAGCAAATATCGAACCTCAATGAGCGATTCTTGAAATTATAAACCCGCCCGCATCTTTTCTTTTCAGGCTCTGATGCCACAGCAGTATGTGAACTAGTCCACATAAGGTCTGAATCTGAAGGAAGACCAGAAAGAATCTTTCAGCTGTGCTGCAGGTATTTTTTTTAAAAGGAAGAAAATGCATTAAACGCATGTATTGGACGTAAGTAAAATAATTTCAAGTTCATGTGTTTCTTGTATGATTCTAGTTCTCCAGAGAGCAAAAAAGACTTCTTGAAAGCAGTCCAGTCTATTCTTAGAGAGAAGCAACGGCGACATATTCTCAAGACAAAATCTATGCCGCTCAACCAGAAATATGTCCCGTTTGGTGGCAAACGCCTGAGCGCCCTCAAAGGTGCACGACCTGCCATGAACAGAGCAGGTAAGTTTACATAAAGTTCTTATTACAACTTTCAATACTTTAGACGACATTATGTTTTTATTTTCTCCTCTTTTTGTGTCTGCGTCTAGCATCTGCCCCATCACGAACTCTGAGTCGCCGAAACCTCTTGAAGAACCACATTATCATTGATGCTGACCAGGTTTTCCACGGCACCAACAACAACAGCACTGATGTTCCCAACATCACCCATCAGCCATCCCGCTCCCCTTCAAACACCCCTCCCTCCAAGCACGAACCTCATCCGTCTCACAAACTTCAGGCAGAGGACACGGACCGTTGGGTGGAGGAGCAGTTCAACCTGAGGCGCTACGAAGACCAGTGCAAAGACATCGACGACAGACAGGTGAAGGAGACGGACATCTTGAGTGACGATGACGAATACTGTAAATCTGTGCGATCCCCGTCGGCCGAACCAGACTCCCTGGAGGCAGGAGTGGGAGGACTGAGCTTGCACAGCAAAGAGGTCAACTTGAATAGAAAGATGGAGTCCAGAAGCGAGATGGAGCAAGGTGTGAAAGTGGACCGAACAAAACAGAGGGATGATTCAGACTCCTTCACATCCTGCAGCCTGTCTGTCTCTTATTCCTCAAAGCTTGCTCCTTTGAAGCAGCAGTGTTCTGTGGAGGGAGCCACTAGCAAGAACCACAACGTGATCTGGGTACGACGGGACGACTTTAATAAAGGGTGCAACAGCGACGTCTTTTGATGGGAGACTACAGAATGAAGAGGAGAGCAAACGGAGGCGTCTTCCACTCAATTCGTTACTGTGCAAAAGTGTTCATTCCCCTTGAATTTTTTTTTTTATCATGGTATTTTATTGGGATTTTGTGATGGATGGCACAAAAAAATGTGCATAATTAAGTGGAAGCAAAAGGATTGTTTTCCTAATTACAATTTTAATTCCGAAAACTGAAAAGACCATTTATATTCTGCCATCTAAAGCCTCTAAATTATTTATTAGCCAAGAAACTGAAGACACATTGTTGCACTGCATTTAATTAGGATTATTAGAGTAAAAGGGTCTATTTAAAAATGCCAAACTCCTCAGATTTTCTTTTTCATCGAATGAATCATTTTTCTTTCACTTCATAATTAAACTCCGCATTTTTCCTGCCACTGAAAATCCCAATGAAATACATGGAAGTGTATGGTCATAGCTTATTGATTATAAAACTGTGAAAATGCTTAAGGGGTATAAAAAGCTTTGCAAGGAGTTGGAAATCAGGATTCCAAGACAATGTAGGGCGAATCAGGTACAAGCTTTAAGAGAAAGTGTACAGCACTGTGATGCTAACCACTCTTTTAACTCCACCCAGTTTGACAATCGTACCATCTTACAACATGCTCTGGTTCCTCTTGTGCCCCTCAGATTCTAATTCAGAACTTCTGTCTGTGAAATTGCAACAGAGATCCCTCACTGTACCCAGGCATTTCACAAACAGCTGGCATTTATCTGAAGATGAAAGCACTGCATGTGCATACATTTCAGATGAGGAGGTGTATGTATTCATACGCTGGAAAGCACATCGTATGTAGACGCAGGCAGCTACTGTCTCGTGACACAACACTGCACAGAAGAGACATCCTCACTTATGACTCATGGACCAAAACATCTATTTTTCAACACAGTAATGTGGGTGTTATATATTTTTCTGACTCGAAAAGCTGTTTGTATTTAGCCCCAAACCAACCCTTTCCCCCCACCAAGGGCTGTGTGTTCTTTCTCTTCAGGGGATTTAGGCTGAATGACTGCTGTATAAAAGATGGTGAGGTCCGGCTAGTTTTTATTGGGCTTTTTTTAAAAAACTGTTTTAACTTAATATCAGCTGCACATCACTGTATAGTTGGAAGTAATAATAGTGCTGATCACCTGTTGTACAAAAAGGTTTTAATGCTCACTTTTTCTCTTGTATGCTTTTTGAAAATGGTTATGAATAGCAATTTTTTCATGTTTATTTAACATTGCCTTTTTGGAAAACTTTACTGTAACTTAATGTTTACAACACATTTATCTGCTCAGTGTTACAAACTTTGTATTTGGTGGCAGAAACAGACTTGACAAAACTCTCTTCTGTGCTCTTCTCATCTTTTCTGTTTTATTGTAAAAAAAAAAAAAAATCCCTCTATTTTGGTAGTTTTTTAGCTCATTAGATCCTACACTGGATCTTGGAGTCCCTTCAAGCTTGATGTCTTTAAAATACAGCCCAACCACTCTAGCCCTGTTTACTTGAATATTATTAGTCCTGAGCTGCAACTTAATTCTCCTTAATCAGATCCAAGCAACCTTTTACATTTAACTTATGAACATCCCGTCACAGCCTGCATCCGCTTCACAATCTTGTGATGCTTCACCTTTCCACCAGGTGGTGCCATTTCATTATCACCACAGCAACGTGCTTAATGTGAGACCTCTGTACAGAACACAAGTACAAGCACTTAACACCGAACTGTGAACACAGAGGCTTAGCTACTCTGGTTGATAGAAATAAGGAAGTGGATTATTTTAAACTTTATGTTCTTGATCTATTTACAAACCTGACATCTCAGCTAACGGCTCACTGGTTCATCACATCTGGGAAAGACTTCTGACTGTGAGGTACAATCACCAGGCCCTGGAGGCAAACTCTGTGAAAAGCCCTTTGACTCTCACCTTTTGAAACTGTTTGTACTTAAAACTGTGGATTTTTATGTGAAAATAAATTTTCTCATTAAACTTATTGGCTGTTTGGACTTTTTTTTTTCTCCATAGTGAGAAAAAAAAAGCATAAAAAGTTTTAAAGGCTTTATGTTCTTGATCTTCTACTGACAACTAATGAAAACTCATTAAAGATTAGAATATTACATGAGCATAATAAAAATGCAAAAGTGCATTCTGAATGAAAGCACCTCTAAAGGCTTTCACAACATATTACAACACATTCTAAATGATTAAGACAAATTGATCACTTACTAAAAAAACGTCACTGCAGGTATTGCTGAAAAGTTTTCTATTTTATGTTACTTGTTCACAAAATCTATTCTAAAAACAGATTCATCAAACATGAATCTGGTGACATTATTTAAAGCAAAAAATAACTCTGACTTCTTTTGAATATTTGGATTTTTTCTCTTTGTGGTTTTTAATCAAATAATCAAGTCACCCCCAGAGTGTTTACTTGTGTTCTCTTTACTGATTCTCCTAACAGCTTGATAATTGTGTCTTTGTGATGTAATCAACTCAAGTCATACAAAAAAATGTTTTCCTTTATTTTGAGGTTGTTTTCTGGATGGGCTTGACTCTTTGCTCGTAAATTTTGATATCCTGCTATATTGTGAAGAAAAGCCACCAGATTGTATATTTAATAACCAAAATGTTTTTGCCAACGTGCTTACAAAGTATTGAATAAAATAAACAGGCACTAGTTTTTTTTTTTCTGACAATTCAGAAAAATGTACATTTCAACAAAACAATTTACTCTGCAAAGAAATTAGTATTTAAATTATACAATAAACATTATTGTCTTTTCAAATGGCATAAAATATGATTTAGGTAAAGATTAAATGCAAAAAAATGCACAGATGCAGACCCATTCAATTAATTTGAACATTACTGAAAACCCATGAGTGAAACAGATTAATTTCACAGGGATGGAGGTTTGAAAGCTTTTATTTCTACAGGTAATGAAAACATTTAAAATTAAAGTATTACATCAGACCTACTAAAAACATTTTTAGTAACAGAAATATGTGCTCAATGAAACACATCTGCTTAAAGGATGTTATTTCCAAAGGTATATTTAAACTTACAAATGAGCCTCATCTGATGCATATTCTAATTTATTGAATATGACTATAAATACTACACAGTGCATCCATATATCAATAGTCTCTACACACTTGTTCTTGCCGGGCCGCCAGGGGATATCTAAAGCAGTTATTAGGTGAGAGAGGGTGAATGCCACTGACAGGTCACCAGTTCATCAGACGACAACACAGAGACACACAGGACAGACAGGCATTTACACTCAAATTCACTCCGAAGGGCAATTTAGAGTCCATTTAACCCAACATGTTGTGGGTCTGTGGGGGTAAATAAAGATAAATTAATATTCCAATAAAAGGATTCACACTGAAATTACCTGAAATAAATATCAGGTAAACGTGTACATTGTTGTTGCTATTCATTGTTTGAATGTTTGTCACACACTGCTTGTCCTGTCCTCAAATGAATCTAAGATCTTAAATTTGAATATATCAAATCAGCTGATTTTTTGTCATACAGGTTTCAAAACATGAACTTACATATTATTGAGCTGGTTTTAAGAAATCCTAAAGAAAATCAAGATTGTATCAAAATCATTAGATTTCAACCGCTTTAGCAGAAATATACATACATACATACATACATACATACATACATACATACATACATACATACATACATACATACATACATACATACATACATACATACATACATGGTTTCTGTTCTCCCCTTCTTTATGGCCACCCTTCACAAAACGATCTGCCAATGTCCCTGCACTTACAAATCAAGTTATATACATAAGCATAAATACACACAAATAGAAATATAGAGATTATATAAAAACATCTGCCAGATAGCAACTGAAGCAAAGAGCAAAGGGAGTGAAGAATCACTATAAAACTGGCTAACTTTCATGCACATAGATCAATCATGTAATTTCTAGAATGAATAGTTCAAACCAATATTGGGCTGCTTGATTACCTGATTAGATTTGTTTCAGTATCTAAACTAATGACTTGTTTTCAACTGAAAACATTCTGAGGGAATTCCAATTAGTATTCGTATGGTCACTTTTTCTAAGTAAATAAAATTTTCCTAAAGGCTGTTTTTCCCAGGAGTTTTTTGTCAAAGATTCCACAGATGTGCAAAAAATGTCAAGTCTGACTTGATGAGAGTTTTATTTGAGTGCTGAGTGTTTGGCTTTTTCAAATGTCGCAATATTGAAAAATACTTAACAAAAGGTTTTCAATTTAAAGGTAGTTAAATGTCATACCAGCACAAATCGATATTTTATTGTTTCTAAACAATCTGACGCCATATAGTAGAGTAGAAATAAAATGTGCACCTTGTTCTCATAGATGATAAAGAAAGAAGCGTGAAAAACTTCATAGTCTGTAGAGAGAAAGAGGGAGAGGGAGATTATCTGACATTTGCCCTGCAACTTTAAGATTATTCGTCTCTCATCAGCACCGGTGCAAACAGAATCGCTGCCAATCCTTCTGCTATTTAATCCAAAGGACTGCAGCCAAACTCCTCCACACGGGGATGGGTAAACACCATCAGTCACCGCGTACCTTCAGAGTAAAAGCTGCTTATTTCAAGTTTTGGGAGTTAATTTTACCTGTGGAATAATCATTTATTAGATCAAGTTTACAAATTAATGATCGAGAGTTTTACTCTAGAGTGTAACTCAGTAAAAGATGATGAATCTGACTTGTTTCTACCATCACAATTTCTATATCCTAATTTAGAATAGTTTAAAATAAACGGAGACATAAACTTGGCAGTAAAAGAAGTTGAGTTCCTGTTTCCGTGTGTCTTATTTTGATGAATCGAACCGGACATTTAACTTCCTTGAGTTTCACACATCCACTCTGGCGTTTCTTTGAAGCTGGCACCTCTTGGATGCGCACAATCCGGTGGATTTGTTTTGTCACCCTTGCTGCTTGGTCTTTTTTTCTATATTTTGAAAATGAGACTTTAAATTTTAAAAGTCTTATTTGTGAAAGAAAGCGTCTCAATGTAATTTTTTTTTCACCGTACCTTCAGCTGTGGATGGAGTGATGCGCAGCGTATCGGTTTGGGAATAAAACTTGCCGTGCGTCGCCGTGACCCATCCGTGGTGTCCTCGGTTGGACAGAAACCCTTTTGGTCTGTCATGGTCCCAAAACTCCCAGAGAGTTTGCTTGGAAAACCATGGAGCACCGAAAGAGACTCTTCTGTTACATTGTCGTCGCGGCAGAGCTCTGTTTGGCTTCAGCACAAGTCCTCAGAATTGGTAAGCGCAACACCTGTTTACGCACACGAGAGAATCAGAAACACGATTACAAGTGTGTCCGAGTTTTCATATTTACCATAAGAAATGGTTTGCGATGCTGTTCAGCATCTCGTTCCATCATCAGTGAACTGAAACAATCTCAGTTTCAGATGTTTGTGTGCCGTAGCCTGCGGGACTGAGTTTCCTGTTCCACGATGTCAACATAAATCAATGATGTAGATTAAAACACGTGGAGATATGAGGTGCACGAATAAATTTAAACCGCTTAAGGGTGGAGATTTAAGGAAGCCTATTTGCAGTTTTACACATAAGCAAATATTTCAAAAGTGATTACAAGAGAGCCCCACTGATGTGGTAAATAAAGTTGTTTTCCAATGGCATTTTTGGAATTGGTTAGTATGGCCAATTCCAGGGCTGTAGGGACTCGAGTCAACACAAAAAATGGATGGAGAAAAGCAATGCCAGTTTCTCCCTCAAGCAAGTTTACACTGAAATTATGATCCCATTTAACCATCTCAATTCAGTGATAAAGGAAAGGCTGTCTTCTGTGTTTTGTTAGAAATGTGTATTGCTTCAGAATATTCCCATTGGAGAAGCTTGAACTGGGAATTGTTAAGTTCATTTCTAAACACAATTTGAGATTAATGAAATAGATTGGAATATATTAGGGGACGAATGGGGGAATGAAAGGAGGGACTCTCAAACCAAAGACTCTCAAAGAACTACTGCTTCCTTCAACTTTATTCTTTCATCATGTTTTAACACTTTTTTTTTTTTACTTTTTTTTTTTACATTGCCCTAAAATATTCGGTTTGAACATTTATGCCATCAGAAAATCACTAAACTTCTTGCTACACAAGCAGCTGAAACTAAGATTACTGTTCACTACTTATATTTTATTACTTCAGTACACCTGTGATGATTCTCAATCCCACTGTCATCATACATGTAGATAGATATAAAGAGAATCAACATAAAGCCGAAACTGGAGAAACATTCTCTCTCTTGGTTTTACTAGTTAAAAGCCTATAAGCAGCTCTTTGTTCCATCTGTACAAAATCAACTTCCAAAATGAAAATACTTTACATTTATAAAATGTGATATTGTAATACTTTCATAAAAGTACCATAATCTCAATGCTGCAAGAAATCTCAATTGAGAAGTATGGATTAGGATGATGTTGACAAAAATGTAGCAGAAATTTTACTGCTTTTTTTTTAAGTTGGGGCTACCCATTTTCAGTATTTATGGATGGTCAGAAGATTATGCATTTTAGTTTGATCAAGTCATAACATCGTGAATTTGAGCAAGACATAAGACAATTTTTACTATGAACACATAAATCAATACCAGTTTTGAACATCTGAGGACATCTGGAAGAAAATAAGTTGATACCATGTGATCTTGCTGTGTTAGATCTCTTTTTGGCATGAACAGTATTTGTGAATTTGTGGCAATGTCCAGCTGCACTTGCAGAGGATTTACGGTGTGGGGTTTAGCTCTGGGTCTCATATTAATATTCAGGGCTGTTCTGGAGCAATCCGTTCAGCTTCAACTATTCAGCTCAGACCCTTTGAGCAACACAAGTCTAGAAGTTTCCAACTCCACCACATTTGCATAACACAATCAGTATGTTTGTTTGCATATGAGGATTTGTAGAACTGCAGAGCTTCTCTGGACACATTGTTTTCAACAGAATCAGTAAGCAGCAAAAGTTGCTACATGGGTATATACTGTATATACACACAACAAAAACTACCTGCTATTTTACTTAATTTTTTCTCAAGAAATTTTGGTGAGCTTTTAGGTAGCCAGTTAGTGCATTTTGCAACACTTTGCAAATTTCGGTGCAGGATGTGTACAGAGTTTTATTTCATTGTTGCCTCCCTCAGTAATGAGGTCATTCATTATACTGATATACTGATTATAAAAAGAGAGCTATGGTATGCAACAGAATTGCTCAAATCAATCAATCAATCAATCAA
>NW_015113025.1:133112-206197 GCF_001443285.1 Poecilia latipinna
TTGTAGTTCGCTCCTCTTTAAGTCCAAACATAATAACTTCAGTTTTGTTTCCGTTCAGCTGGAGAAAGTTTTAGCACATTCCTACCAGACACAACCTTCACTTTAATGGGGACAATGTAATCAATGATATCTGAAAGTTTGCACTGAAAATCATCTATCAACTTATTTATGTTATTATAGCTTAAGGATGAGGAAGAAAAGTAGATTTGATTAAATGTTTCTGCTGTGTTTTCTGTGAAAGTAAGTTTTGTGATAGTAGCTTTTTGTCCAAGTGGGTTAACGGATAAAGAACATTCAAAGATAACTGCAAAGTGATCCGATAGGGCGACATCAGTTACAGAAACATTGGAAATATTCACACCCTTACTGATAAACAGATCCAGTGTGTGTCCATGAGTGTGTGTTGCTTGTTTGACATGTTGTGTTAAACCAAAACTCTCCAATATATTACAGAGCTTTTTTGCCCCTCGATCTTGGGGGTTGTCAACATGAATGTTGAAATCACCGACGATTATTAAACAATCATAATCAATGCATATAAGAGATAGAAGTTCATTCAAGTCCGTAAAGAAACTTTCCACATATGTTGGAGTTTTGTATAAAGTTAGTGTCAAAGTTCGTTTGTGGCCTTTTACCTCAATTCCAAGATACTCAAAAGACGTGAAATTACCCAAAGAGATTTTACTACAATTTATGGTATTCTTAAATATTGAAATGCCCTTATTTATTTGTGTTTAATGCTCTGCAAGATGGGACATCACTAGTGATTTGCAGCAAGAGTTCAGACAGCAAACAGCAAATTGAAGCCATTTCTATTTTGAGTAAGAGATGCACCAACAAACCAACAACCAGAGATTGAAATCAGGTAGTTTTCTTTTGAAAATGTCATTCTCAGTGATCCCCAGAGGAAGATAAAGCTGGTATAAGAAGAAGTGTGGCATTGGGAATGCATAATATCTGAACTGGATGTGTTACTATAGCATTATCCTCAAAATGACAATGGTAGACAACGCAGTGCAGCGATCATGTTTAATGGAAACCATATGTGTCACCTTTTTTTACTCTTTACTTTTAAATCCTGCTGCCAGCTGGCCTCACAAAATATACATCATCACTATCACTCCCACAACCTGCAAAGCTAACTTGCAAGGTGATTTTGAAAATATTACTTTCACAAATATACAAAAAAGCTTTATATTATAAAACCACAGCATTTCTTTTTCCCGCTGCTTTTTCAAGTAGCAATAGGAAAAAAAGTGCCTTGAATTTTAATATGTTCTCAATCTGTCCAAACTCTACAGTGCTGACTGAACATGTATTTTATATTTTTATCTCACCAGGCAATGCAAAGCAAGCTTATTTGTATAGCACAATTCATATACAGCAGACTATAAAGTGATTTACAGAAAGAAAAAAGGAACAGAGATAAAAAAAAAAAAAACAACAACCAAAAAAGATTAACATTTCCTGGCATAAATGTCGATAATGAGCATCCACTTAAGACCTGATTCAAATGAAAGACTAGAGGCTATAAAAATAGTAAACAGTATTTCCTGATCCCCTGGGTCACTGTAATTATCACATTTCTTTCCGTTTAAGTCTCTCATTCTTTCTAATTGTTTTCTACATTTTGTGGAGTATTTTTTGCTTTCTTTGAACACCAAAGTAAAAACCATTGTCTTTTTTTTTTCAGATATATTTACTACTTCCCTGTTGCTACCTAACCGGAGCAATCTGCCTTGCTTCTTCAGCGAGGCACTGATGTTAATAGTTTGGTTGCCAGATATCACCCAATATCCAATGAAAGTCGGGAACCACTCCGTTAATTTTGTGATTTCCATGCACAGGCACAGGCGTAGTAGCCTCAGGAGATAAGTGGATAAACGTACAATCAGTGATGAGGTTACATAGTAATGGGTAAGAAAATAGGACTTCTAACATTTAAATGTAATTCTTGCATCTGTACTCAGAACCTGATCAATGTGAGTAACACATCAAGGAGAAATGACTTTTCTGCTCTCGCTCTTTTTTAATGAAAATAGGATACGGAGCATGCAGTACGTCAAAAGTATCGTGCAGCAATTTCTTTTTGTTGTTGTTTTTTATTTAACTGTAATACCAGCCCCTCAGTAAAAATAGATGACAAAATAAATTATAAATCATTTCATATAATTAACGTCAAGACATGGTTTAAAAATATTAGGCGTAGAACAATCTGAAATTCTCAAATAGCAAATTTTATTTTGTAATACCCCAGATACATAAATCATTGTTACAAATGAATGTTAAACTTTAAAACCAAAAGAGAAATAAAAAAAATCACTAACTTCTAGGGAAAAACAATCATGTACAATTTAGCCATTTTTTCTGCCACCTTTGTCCATCTTCGCTGTGTGTGAATTTTATGCAAATATAACCCACCTGCAAATCACAGACACGTGCTAAAAGCTATTTTTTGAGTCCTCCGAGTCCTCGGAAACTTTTAACATCCATTTGCAATGTATTTTATGCCAGGTGCTTGTGTGCTCTTGTGGCAAATTATTTCTCATTATTTTGGAGTTGAATGGAAGCTTTTAGTACGCTGAGCTACATTAATTCATTTGTTGGGCATAAAAGTCCTCCCTTTTAGAGGTAACTGCAGCCGTTACAGACCACAGTACAGACCAAGCTGTTCCACAAGAAGGGGATGACAAATGAACTCATGTCATACCTAATTATTTGTCATTAAATACTGAAGTAGAAGATGGATGAGGTGAGGTTATGCGTGCTTACAAACAGAGCCAAACATCTTCATCTTATGTTGAATGGATCGATTGGCTCTGCCTTTTTTGTTTGATGTGTTTTATTTTAACTGGAGGCAGACAAAACACCCATCCATCTCTCTGTACTGTACATATTTCTGTAAGCCACTGCTTTAATTACTTTAATGCTGTATCCTGACCAGTGATACTACAATTTACATGAATGTAGAAATGGATTCTTTGTATTATTAATTGATCACCCAACCACCCCCCACCCCCAATGACATGCCCACACTGCTGACCCAACAAATAATGCAAGGAGACAAAAAGTTTGCATTTTAAATATATTTTTTATTCTTTACCAAAGCAGAATTATAGTTTTACAAAGTTGGGACATTTTCTGGAGATATGCAATACATTATCAGGACAACCCAAAGCTTATGGAAGTTTCTAATTGAAAAGAGTAAAATATAATTAAACCTGAATATCCTACGCATTCTTGCACCTGTCTGATTTTTTCCACCCATCTGAAATTGAGTCGTGAAGCTTCAGGATGGACACCTAGACATTCCTCTACATACCAACTCTCTCCTGGACATTATGGAGATTTCTAGATGTTGCCGGGCAAGAATATACATATAGTTCCTTCAATGAGTTTTAGATACTTCCTGTATTTCCTTCTAATGGGACGTGCACAGAAAACCTATACATATAGGCACCTGGGAAGCATCCTAATGGGATCCTTTGGTTGCAAAGTAGCTCTGTAGCTCCTCCTAACTCATCCCAGAAGACCAAGATCAAATTCAACTCAACTCAAACTTCACAGGGTTTACGTCAAAAACAACAGGGGATGACCTGTAAAAGTACCAGCAAAATTATTCTACTCTGTATGCAAAAATATTGTGAACAAGTTCCAAACAGTGATCAAAATACATTATCTGAATAAAATAAAATGAAATAATACACTGATCTAAAGAAATTCTACAACGGATTAAAAACTAAATCATTGTCATCTATCAGTCCTCGAATGGTTGCTAATATTTCTTTAAAGGCTTTGGGATTCTTGTGAACCACAATGAGAGCCATTGTCCACAATATGGACAAACATGGGGCAGTCCCAGCTGTGGCTGGCATTTAAAAATTAATCTGATAGTGCATTGATATCTCACCCAGGATGCTGCAAAAAATAAAATAAAATAAAATAAATAAATAAATAAATAAATACAATCCAGAACAATAGCTGAAAGGCTGCAGGCCACACTTGGCTCAGGTTAGGTCATTATTCATGATCCTATAAGAAAGAAAATGGCTCCATGGGAAAGTTTCAAGGCGAGAACCACTGATGACTGAAAAGAACAAAAGGCTCATTTCACTTTTGACAAAATATCTCTTGATTTTCAAAAAATGGCAAGACAAAAGTGAAAGTTTTTGGAGGTTGAGTGTCTCATTAATTCTGACATATAGCTAGCAGGGCTTCTAAAATAACCATCATGCTGACATTTAAAATGGGCATGGTGATTGTAGTGTGATGTAGGGCTGCTGTCCTGCTGCAGGGCCTGAATCAGCTGTCATAATTAATGAAACCGACCAGAAAGAACTTTGTTCTTGTTCTTGACTTAAGATTTTTATCAGAAAATACTAAATGGACATAGGCTGGCCATCGATCTTAAGCTCAAACACACTTTAGTCAAAGCCTGGGGTTCAACAATATCGAGGCATGACCTTAAATAGGCCCTTCGTGCTCGAAACCCTCCAGTGCAGCTGAATTAAAAGTATCCCGCAAAGAATGGTGGACCAAAAATCCTGCTCAGCAATGTAAAAGATTTACAACCAATTATTGTAAAATTCTTTCTAATTCTTTTTACGAATTTGCAAGTTCAAGGTACTGTGTGACTCTAGTTTGGTCTGCTTTCTCCACTAACCCCCTATACTTATGGTTTTATGTGTGATACACATACAAGTAGCTTGGCATGTTGTAAATTCCTGAAAATGAAAACTCTTTGTTGTCAAAATAATTAAGAGCTCTGTTTTCAAAGACAATGAAGGAAAGTCATGGTTCTCATTGATCTTTGCTTTAGGAAGCACTTTCTTCAAGCTGCAGCCAGGGTCAGGGACAGTCCCCTGTAATTTCACTGGTGGGTTTAAAGCTGTCTGAGTTTATTGAATAGTTGTGAGATGGGGCACTCATTACCTTTTCTTCTGTGCTATTCATCATCAGGAGTTCGCGAAAGAGAGGAAACATTCAAAAGTTGAAAACGACTTAATTAAACAGGACAAATTGTTAGAAATTAGATTCAAGGAAGCCCTTCATCCACTTTCTCAGGTAACTGCTCTGAAAAAATGTTAAAGACTGACAATTACTGATGTGCTCTGACTCATCTGACAAAAGTCTGTTTTGAAACTTAACAATAAGCCGATAAAGTCTTTTCATTTCTTCCCTTTAGCATGATGGGTGCAATTATGCTACCGCCATTTCTTGTGGCCTTTGAGTCCAGGCTTCACATCTTTTGCACCAGGATGACAGGATGCTGATGAGGAGTTTGTAGGCAATTTCACGAGACTGACTTAACAGGGTTGTTTCTTCAAAGTGTGCTGACAGCCGGGCCATGCAACTGTAGCTGGATGTAGCCTTGGGTCTTCTTATTGTAAAAACCAGAGAAGTGTGGCTTTTTTTTTCTTTTTTCTTTTTTTTTTGCACTTTAGACCTTGTCCAGCTTTAAGTAGTTGGAATCACTACTTTTCTGCAATGAGAAAGCAAAGAGAAGCTGAAACTAAATGTGCATTTTGTTGATATAAGTCATAATAAACATTAGTTTTACACTTATAACAACACATATTAATAAGTGTAGCTATGGCTATTGGTGGTATGAAAAGCATTGTTGACAGATTGCCAGAAAGTCCCATTTGCAGTCTGTCATAAGTTATGATGTGGATTCAGAAAAAAATGTGGACAAATAAGATCAAAATTGAACTTTTTACTCATCCAAAAAAATGGCAGAAGAAGTCCTCCTTATTCTGGTTTAGGGCCTCTGATCCTAAATTCACAGTCACTCATACTTTGAAATAATTCATATCAAATCTTTTGCATGTGTTAAAAAATCCAGAAATAAAACAAACCCTCTTCCTTAATCACTCCCCTACTCGGCTCCTTCAAACCAGCTTCAGCAATGCACTCAAATTGTTTAAACCAGACAGTGTGCATTGTGTCATACAGAGTGCTGCGAATGTCTATAATATTTGTGTGCGTTGGGAATTTTTACACAACAGAGTTTAATTCATCATGTCTGTGTCCAGGTGGCATTTTCGAGACCAGAGAAAGTGAGTTAGTGAGCATGGACGAGCTGGCCTTCAAGTTTGCTGTAAATAACATAAACCGCAATAAGACCTTGATGCCCAACGCAACTCTAACCTACGACATTCAGAGGATCAACGTCTTTGATGGCTTTGAGGCTTCTAGGAGAGGTATGCAATCATCTTTCGGTGACATGGAATCACCTTTTGGTGCATCTAAAATCCCAGTCCGAGTAAAGTGTGAGAACATAACAGCAGTATAGACCACTACCTGTCGTCAGTGGGACATACTGTATTTAAGACCCACAGATGATTTTCTTTCCTATTTTAATGTGGAGCTGTGATTGTTTCAGATTTAAGGTATTTTAAATTTTATTTGTGAACATGGAAGATCACTAAGAATCAAAAACATGGGGAAAAAAAGGGGTGTTAACTAAAGGTTCATCTTCAAAAAATTGGAATATTATCATAAAAGTAATTTTTCTCAGTAATTCAGTTCATAAAGTGCGGGTTACATATTTCTTATTTCCTTACTCTGATACATTTCAAGCATTTATTTCCAATGAATATGATTAATAAATACAATGAATCCAGTTATCAGAACAAAATGATTCAAAGTACTTTTTTGTATTATTTTAAAGTCAGATATTTCAAACAAACTGAACCCTCATTTATGCTACACTTCCACGCTGGCAATATATCAGCATCTTGGTGCGAAGTGCCTGATCTTAGTTTCTGTTAAGATCTGCACATACATGGCAAAACCTCTTTTTTCAATAACTATTTTGTCTTAAAATAATTTGTTCTTATGTTTTTTTTCCCCTCTCTTTTACCAGTGTGTGACCAGCTAGCACTCGGGGTAGTGGCTGTGTTCGGACCCTCTCACAGCTCCTCAGTCAGTGCGGTGCAGTCCATCTGCAACGCTCTGGAAGTTCCTCACATACAGACTCGGTGGAAGCACCCCTCAGTGGACAACAAAGACACTTTTTTTATTAACCTATATCCTGAATATACAGCCATCGCCAGGGCCATCCTAGATGTGGTCACATTTTTTAAATGGAGGAAACTAACAGTGGTCTATGAAGACAGCACTGGTAAGGCCAGTTGATCATGTTATCACACCACTGTTGTAACCGTTAATATTTGTAAAATATCAGTCAGAAATTAACAAAGTTTTGCAAAGTGCAAAATATTTTAAGTTCATCAGTTGGAAGCAACTTACCCCTATTTTTGTGCTGTGTTGTATTTGTTGACTCTTAAGCCATTGTAGAATCCCTAAGCCAAAAAATTCATTTTGATAATAGGAAATTTCTGGTTCTGCAGGAGAGGTACTCTTCAAAATTTTAAGAAGGAACATTTGAGAGGAGGAAAAACATTAGAATGCTACAATTTCGTAATATGGATGGATCATATTTGCAAGCGATTCAGTTTAGTTCAACTCAATTTATTTACATTTCATTTAGAAACTTTCATTCCCCGATTTTGTGTTCTGAAAAAAAAAAAAAAAAAATCTGATGCATACATCATGTAATGGGTCCAGACAGTCACTGTACACTATTTCAACACTTTGTGTGGATAATAATACAGATAATTACAAAGAACAGAAGGGGCCAGACACAGATGCTTTGTTCCGTCAAGAGTCCCAAGCCAAGTTGAAATTCCCAGAAAAAATACTAAATTGTAAATAATTAAAATTCTTATATTATTGTAGGTTTGATGCGCATGCAGGAGTTGATTAAGGCTCCAGCTAAATTAAACTTGAAGATCAGGATACGGCAGCTCACCCTTGGCAACCAAGATGCTCGGCCGCTGCTGAAGGAGCTGAAGAAAGACAGAGAGTTTTTTATTATCTTTGACTGTTCTTACCGCACAGCTTCTGAACTTCTAAAGCAGGTCAGTGAGTTAAAGTGTGTGTTATAACTATTTAGTTATTTATTCACCCTTTATAATGAGATATTATAAGTGATGTTTTTATTACTTTTTCCAGCTTTCATCTATGGGAATGATGACAGAATACTACCATTTTTTCTTCACAACTTTGGTGAGATGGTTAAAGATTGTTTTGGTTTTTGACTGAGACATTTTGTTAATTGACTAGAGAATAAAAATGACTAAAGCTCACTTTCTTTCCCTCCTTGCAGTGTACTCAGATTTTCTTCAGTCCTCTGATTTTCATCTGCTCTTTACTCTGGCAGGATTTGTTCGCTCTGGACCTGGAACCCTACCGTTACAGTGGGGTCAACATGACTGGTTTCAGATTGCTTAACTTTGATGATCCGTGGGTGGCTTCGACCATTGACAAGTGGTCTTCGGACAGAGTACAGGCTCCCAAACAGGAGAGTGGTCTGATGGAAGGAGTCATGACAGTAAGTCTTGGCACAAAGCCAGCGATGCCAGATGTTTATCACATCATATCACAGTTTATCAAAAATGTGTGTTTTATTTATTTATTGAAGAGTGATAAATCAATCAGAACATTTTCTAATCCAAATGCAGGCGTTTTCTGCTTCCTCTCAGATGCAGATCTAAAAATACATCAAGGATTTATGGTCATTAATTGTTTCAGAGTCTGAATAAATGTGTCACATGTCATCAGGATTATGAAAGATATCCTATTTAATGTTTTGTTGTGTAATGGAAATGACTTATTTTTAATTTTCTCTCAGGAAAATGTATTTTATTGCAAATAAGCAACAAAAAAACCTGTTTTTACTAATTGAATAAAAGATATATAAAAACTATGCAGTCTTACTGTGGGAAACTTTAGGAGACCCTACCACTTAACAGATAGTGATGAACATTTTGATTGAAATTTGTTCATTTAAATGCTTTTTGTAGCCATTGCCTAGTCTCTAACATTATTCTGAGGAAAGCTTGCCTCTCTCTTTAATGTAGAATTATTTCAGCCGTGAGATATTTTAAAGGGTTTCTTGCATGCACTGCTTGTTTCAAGTCAATTTCTTAATTCTCAGGCTGTCCACTGGGATTTATTGATATGTTTTGAGTCCAGCTCTGCTTCAGCTTTAAGTTTTTGACAGACAGGCTTACATTTCCTTAAGCATCCTCTGAAACGCCACATGTTTTATGGAGGAATGTGAGCTGGTCAGGTTTTGCTTGAGGAAAACACCACAAGGTCATTATGTTTCCAACTCCATTGCCAAAAACAGTTGTTTTCTCATTTAATAAGTGTCTGTTAGATTATATGGATATTCTGGAATATAAATAGTTTTACTGAGTTTACCAAAAGCTTCACAAAAATGACTGAAAGTCAATGATATGTATTTCTGTGGTTTAAAAATCTGGTGTCATAACAGAGCGCGTCAAGCAGTTGGGAAGTGAGACTTAAAAGACTTCTTTGCAGTAGGTTTCTAAATCATGACAGGCATTTACCTTTACAACATTATCTTGCAAAACAGGAACCATCTCTATTAAAACTACACACGTAGAATGACAACTGTAAATATGGTCACAAACACATCTGATTGGATCAAAGAAGTTACACAAACAGTGATGGGTAAAGTAAGCCAATAAGAAAAAAATAAATAATCCACACTGCTTAGTGGCTCACTTTCCATCTAATTTTCATTTACAAGACCTACAGCCAGGAGTCATTTAAAATGCTCCTTCTGAATAATAGAAGAGTGAATACATATATTTTCTATATGTTCTCTATAGACAGATGCAGCCTTGATGTTTGATGCCGTGTACATGGTTGCTGTCGCGTCGCAGCGGGCCACTCAGATGACCGTCAGCTCGCTGCAGTGTCACCGCCACAAGCCCTGGCGCTTTGGACCTCGCTTTATGAACCTGTTCAAGGAGGTAGGAGTCAGAAAATGATCCACATTATGGAGCCAAGAACCCTGTGCCGCTTACTGCTTTCAGCTTTACTCCCATAGAGTTTTCAAGATTTGCAGAGTCGGTTTTCAAAGGACCGCCCGGGCACAAGATCATTCTTTACATTTATACTGCCACAGCTTTAGAGTTGAATTTCAAAAAAATTTAATATCAAGTGAGGCGATATATTTTGTTGGTCCCTTCCATATGAAAGCAGTCAATATGAAAATATATGCCTTTCTTATACTAAAAGGTTGAGAACCTGTGGCCTGTAGCCCGGCTGTCTGACTGAATGCCCTACAGACAGAAATGAAGCCTTTGATGCTCAAATAGTTTGATCTCTTTAAGTCTTAAATCCAGTTGAGGACCGATGCCTGCCTGGGAGGGAGAATGTTATCGCTCCATCCCCTTGCTTGGATTTTCTTCTTAATGGTGTGCTTTTTTTCGGTTTGAATTTTCTTCTTTAGCCTCTAGTTTTATTTACTGTTTTCTGAAGCACTCATTCTCCTCTGCTATTCATTATTTAATAATAGACTGTCTGATTGCGAGAGCAGCTAGCATAATCCTTGACATCATGCTTCGTTAACACTATAATAAGTGTGATTTCTCTTTCCTTTGAATATTTTACTGCACCATGTTCAATGTGTTTTTGACTGAAGTTAATTACTTTTTATTTTACCTTGGCAGGCAGTCTTTTGTCATTCAGAATATCCTCAGATAACCCGTGAAATATGAATAATATCTTGTGGTTTAAACTGCAACAATTGCAGAGAGATATTTTTCTAAATTAGCTTTTTGTATGCCTTTTGTATTAAAACCTTACGTTAAAGTTAATAATGTATGAATAGAAAGCATTCCAGGGACATGATGAAAATGCTGTAATTTGATTTATTCCTGTATTGAACCCTCAGTTTAAATGCTGAATATATTGTACTTGAAGCAGCTCATGAAGTAAGGGTTAAAAAAAAGGAAAATACCACTCTCTCAACATTCAGGAGAGCAAAGGGCAATAGGAAAGCAGAAAAATAGTCATGCAATAATTGTAACTGCAAATTCAGTAAATCATCTTTTTATGTATGTTAATTATAATTCACTTTTTAAAATAAAATAAAAGCATTAAATTAAAAAAAAGAATTTAAGTTAATATTGATTTAGTCTTTCCTCTTACCACTGTTCCACAAAGGCCAGATGTGTGAAGTACAGTGTTAATAAAACACTTGCTGTCACAAAGCACTGCCTATTTCCACAAAGCTCTTCCTTGGAGCTGCAGTCCCCATCAGAGCTTTTGCCTTACAGAGTTGCCCTCCCCACGACTTCCCCTCACAGCTCCTCTAGACTAGCAGCATCTAGCAAACACCAGGTTGAACTGAGCGTCTGCTAAGCTTAACAAACTAACTGATCAACGATCAAAGTATGATCAATGACAAAAGAAGTTCTCTCTAACATTAGTTAGGATTTTATTGATCAATGTATATCAGGACACTATGTGTAGGGAAATGATTTCTCTCTTCACATTTTTCGTTTGTACCCACTGTGTGACTGACTGTGTCATTAAATGACTCATATGCAAAGCATATATTATCTCCCTGCTTTGTCCTGTTACTTTTACATAGTGCAATGTGTGTGGGCTAATAAAGGTGTGTGGAGCACATGGCAACTATTTATCTCGGGTTAAAATATTTAGTGGCAATGAACTTAGGTTCTGTCAAGTCCTACAACGTTATTTTCCCTTTAATTCTCTCACATTGTGTCTAAACTAGGCAAATGAGCTTCTGAGGAGTTTGTAAGTTGAACAATTCCATAAAAACACATCAACAAATCCATTGATTCAATCATTCAATCGGGCCAGTCGACTGTAATGAAATGCGACCCATAATCAAATTAAGGAATATTTTATTTTTATGTGACTTTTGTGTCCTGTCTCATTCTGGGAGTGAATTATCAGTGTATCTCATTCACTCTCCACACATTCAAAGAACTCAGACACTCTCTTGATGCTCTTTCTTTTTTCTTTCTGTGTCTCTTCCTTTAGGCACAGTGGGATGGACTGACAGGGCACATTGTACTTAATAAGACAGATGGCCTAAGGAGAGACTTTGATTTGGACATTATCAGCCTCCAAGAAGACGGCACTGCCAGAGTGAGTACAGCCGCCTGAAGAGCAGGCTATTACACGAACATCGTGCTCGGTCTGTATTTGGCGGGTGACTGAAAGACATGTTTTTGACACTGTAAATTTGCAGAGACATGAGTAATGTTAATGTTGTACCAACTGACTGTTTCTTTCCATGCTGTCTGTGGTTTGTGTTGCTTTCTTCACATTTTCTAAAGGGTGTTGTGGAGGGCACAAGTCGCCTCACAAAAAGGTGGATCAAGGTTTGTTCTGTGCCCTGTTTGGTTGAAGCCTTTTGTTGTTGTTTTTTTTCCCCAGACCTTTCTGTGTTTTTTCATTCCATATGCCACCCACCTCTTCTGTTACCTGCCTTGTCAACTCTGTTACCCTTCAATGATTTTGTGTACAGCTATGCTATATTTGACTTTTCAGCTTTTATGCGCTTTGGGTGCTGGTTCTGATTGATATGACAAGCATGAAAACTTTTTCTCGGTATCTTTAGAAGGAAGGACAGACAAAAAGAAAATAGGAAAGTAGGAAAGAAAGAAAGCTAGATAGATACAAATAAAATGCTGTAAGTTTACCAACATCAAGTTTATCTAGAGCCTCTTTCCTTTATTATAACATATAAATGGCCATTCTAAGCAAATCTGATGATGGTTTAAAGGGTGATAAAATTGAACTTGCATAAACATGTTTTTGAGACTTTAGTTGTTTAAAGACTGTAGACGTCTGTTGCTATAATTTACAAGCTATCAGTTAGCCCAATCCTTTTTGACCAAAAAAATCTATGTTTATGCTAAATGGAGAGTTAAGGATATCAATTTAAAAATTAAAAAAAATATCTCCTTGAGTTTAAAATGACCTCAAATACTCCTTGTAGTTCTTTTTAAAACATTTGAGCCAAAGAACAGATGTTCAACCAGTCCATCCTCTTAGACAGCTTGGGCACAAAGTTCCCAACTCCATCTGCCTCAGTCGTCAGAAAGGCAGCTATGTGGGCAGTCATCAGCTGTCAAGTCCCAGAGGCCGTGATTTATGTTGCAGTTTAATTTTACGTTGCCCTTTTAACGTTTAACACTAATCCTTAGGGCCTCGTTACTATATGGAATACACATCTCATAAAACACCTGACTTCATGGTAATAATATGGAATTATGAGTTCATTGCAGTTGGGTTGGTTTTTGGGTGCTAGTGTGCTAGACACACTTTGAAGAGGTGGGAAAGAATAAAAGTGAGAAATAAAGTAATTTCCTTCAAAGTTGTTGACTCCTCTGGAAATGTTTTTTTTTTTTTTTTGCCTCCAGCCTCCTTCTTGGCTCGGCTTAGTATGCTCCTAATCTTTGGTAATGGTTTTCCAGTGTGATTTGGTTCTGAGTACGGATGAGCTTTAGGGTTCTTAGCATTTTTCTTAAAGCACATGAGGAAGAGAGAGTCAGTTTTTATAACAGTGTTTATTGGAAGCCACTCTGGTACACATGATAAATTTGCAATGCTATATACAGCAAACCCATGACTCAGAGTTTTAAGGGGAAAAGGCAACTCAATGACTGACATAAACTACATTCCAGCTATTTGAGTTGGCCAGATTTCTGAAATCATCTGAAATAGACGAGTTTCTCTAGATCTTGCTGAGACATTAGTCCTTTAATCCTAGAAATGTCCTTCAGGTGACAAAAGGCAAATTTTGCAACTGTCTTCATGTGACTATGAAGACTCATGTTTGAGTTCATCACTACACCCAGATTCAGTCCTGATCCCTAGTTTCTAGCTTTAATAACTACTATATACTAGCAGTTATTACTATCTAGCACACTATCTAGTATCAAACACATAGCTGCCCACATTACTGCCATTCTGAATGAACACTATGAAGTGTTCCAGATACCACTATCTACAGTAGTGTGCTGACTCTATCATTCTTCTTTAGGTCCAAAAATAATTACTGCAATTTTTTTTTGTATATTTCAGCTTGATGCAGAACAGCTCTATCTATGTGGAGATTAAATTGCTCATACAAGGACTGTGTTTGCATATTTATCACTTAAGAATTGGAAGCACTTTATTCCACTCTAATAGATTCCCCTTTGCTATAGCATAGCAAAAGGGGTTGACTACAAACACATATTACTGTTTTATGATTTTTATGAAAATATTTTGACTGTTAAAAAGTTAAAATGTGTGTTCAGATATATTACTCTCAAGTATGTGGTTTTAAAAGTTGTGGAAAGGTTCAAGACAAATTAATTTAATAATTGCATCAATTAATTACACCAATCTGTTCTTGTCTTCTGCAATATCCTATGATAGTTTATGAACTTCCACTCAGAATACTATGGTAAAAATATATAGTGATTTCAGAAATAATACAGATTTTCCTAGTTTTTATGATTTTATGGGTTAATGTAATCGAACAAATTCTAATAAAGAGTGAAGTATTTTTTATTTATTTTTTTGGAAATGAAATTCCAGTACAGATCTTGAAGTTTTAAAAGACCGCACTGTCTTTTAATCTCAGTTTAATACAGTCAGAGGCACTGATGCATTCACCGCTCATCATCCTCTTTGCAGTGATTGACAGAGCAGGCCATTGTTCCAGAATAAAAACATTGTTTTGTTTAGAGAGTTTAATGCCAGAAGAGAAAGGCTTGTCATTGCCAGTTCTTATTAACAGTGACGCATAATAAGTTAATGCGCTTAACTTTACTGCATCACTGTCATGGGCTCCCACGACCCTTTGCTCTTAAACACTGAGAAGATTTGAGAGGTTGAAAATCCATCTGACAGATGCCTGTTTTAATCTGATAACTGTTGGGATTAAACTGCCTGGTGTGGCCAACCTCATTCACACGTACTGGGATCGTGTGGAGAACAGACTCCTTGTTGCCCTTTATTGCCTCTGAACCCATCTGACTCTGCTGCCTGTGTTTCACTTATGCTGTCCCTGTTGGTGTCAGTCCCTTAATGTTACATCCAAACTGAGCTGTGTATGTATGGTTGCAAAATATTTAATTTAGAATGATACGTATTTACAGTGAAAAGTGGCAAAAGGTTTTTCACTTTGTTGTTTTAGAGGTGGCAAACATGTATTTTGACAACATTGCTAATTAATACTTACAATATCATTCTGATTAATTGTAATAATTTACTCCTGTTTCTCCAGTGAGTAAAATTAACCAATGAGATTATGCAAGATTCATTTGAGGTTCAAATAATATTAGAAATATAAATACTATAATTTCAATCAGAAAGTCTCATATTTGTCTTTGGCATAAATAAGCTTATTAGAGTTTGTAATATGTTTCATTTTTTCCAGTGTTAAATGAATATGAAACACACAGTTTCAGTGCCTTTCAAAAACAAGGAATGGTAAGTGGTAAATTTCTGCATTTTAAACACAAGGAACGGATTACAAGTTTAAAATATTCATTGGTTTGTTTGGATGAGTTAAGGAGAAACTTTAAAACCTCTTAGATTGTATCAGCTGTTACGGTTGTGGCAGCATCTTGTTTCTCATGCATTAATATCGAAGATAAAAGAATATGCAAATTTTTAAATGTCAACTCAAAAGCTAGCTGGTTGAAAATGATGTATTACTGTGTACTCCTAATACAAAGGATACATAAAAACAGTTTGGGGATTATGTAACTTCTGATCCTGTATGTGTAAATGCATGTTTGTGCTAAAGAAATTAAAATTTATGCTCTCAATTCTTGTTTTCAAAACTCATTTAAATTTTTTTTTTTTTCAAATAGATCACTAAAGGATCAGATGATTTTATTTTAGAAGACAACAAGAATTTTATTTATTGGTTTCCCTATGGGCGATGGGTGAATGTCTGAATGTAGGCCATTCACCAAGGCACTTGGAATTACTTCTCTTTTTTAATATCATCTTTTGTCAAATACATAAAAGCTTCTGCACTTTGGTAAAAATCATTAGCGCTCAGCCAAGTAAAGGTAAATGTTTTAGGACAATGAGTTAGGGAGAAAGTTGAAAAGGATGCAGAAGTGTTAGATCTTTTTACCTCCACTTTTCTTTTAATTTCTCACTTCAGCGAGTTAGAAAATATGATTAATATACAGTTCACTGAAGCAGCTTCCAGTTTTCTCTTTAGCCTTGAAAACAAAACAAATAAAATGTTTTTATTTTTCACCAATGAATGAGAAGATCAGCCGGTTTATTCCCTTTAAAGATGCAGGTGTTGGTGATCACATAACACCCTTATTCAGGTTTTTACAATTTATTCAACAAGTCTCTGCTAGATTTCTGCCTTTCTTATTCGCTGAGTAGAGCAGGTGTCACATGTAGCATGTTTCGATTAAGGCAGCAGATGTCATTTTTTGAGTCTGAAATCCTGTTTGTGGTTCCAGGTGGCTGTGTGGAACTCATACAGGGGGATGAAACTAATGGAGAAGACCAACCGGGAAAAGAATACCAATGTGACAGACTCTCTGGCTAACAGGACTCTGATTGTCACAACCATACAGGTGAGAAGATGGGTTAATAACAGAACATGACAGGAAGAAGAAGGATGATTTTAAAAAGATAGGGAGGGTTATTTAATACTCATTCCTGTTCGGGTTGACAGACAAAAACTTCAGATTTCACAGAAGTACTGCCATATTGACTACTTGAGTAGTAAGGTTTATTTTTATATTTTTTTCAAGGAAAATCCTTATGTGATGGTAAAAAAGTCTGAAAAGGAGCTGGTTGGAAATGACCGTTATGAGGGATACTGCATGGACCTTTTGAAGGAGCTCTCCAACATCTTGGGTTTTACATATGAAGTCCGGTTGGTGGGTGATGGGAAGTATGGAGCTCAGAATGATAAGGGAGAATGGAACGGGATGGTCCGGGAGCTAATCGACCATGTGAGTGAAAAGTAGTTTGTTCTGCATTGCTAGTTTTTTATTCTCTTCTTTAAAATTAATCTCTAAAAATGTGATTTTTTTTTTTCTTTAACAACAGGTCGCAGATCTTGCTGTGGCTCCCTTGACTATCACTTACGTTCGAGAAAAAGTGATTGACTTTTCCAAGCCCTTCATGACTTTAGGAATCAGTATCTTGTACCGGAAACCCAACGGTACCAATCCAGGCGTGTTCTCCTTCCTCAACCCTCTGTCCCCGGACATCTGGATGTATGTGCTACTAGCCTGCACTGGGGTCAGCTGTGTGCTCTTTGTGATTGCAAGGTAAACCACTAAACTGCTGCATGTGGCAATGGTTGTTGTTACAAGCGCGATTTGGCAGATTTATGCATGCAAGGTGAAGGTAGCGGCCATGACTGTTAGAATCTGAGCAATGTCAGTGTTGTCAGTAGGTTTTGATGAAGGCCACAAGTTGGTTTCCCATTTTATCAATTTATGTCTCAGCTAATCTTCAAAAACACAAGTGAAAACTGAAAATAGATTGCTTGAAGTGATCATAATTTAACTGTCTGTAAAACATAACTTATAGCCTAACATACTGTCAATTGCTATGTGCGATTTCTCTTTCACACTCTTTGTCTTTCAGGTTTACACCATATGAGTGGTACAACCCACATGCCTGCAATCCATCCTCAACTTTGGTACAGAACAACTTCACCCTGCTCAACAGTTTCTGGTTTGGCATTGGAGCGCTAATGCGACAAGGTTCAGATCTCCTGTTTTTGGTGTTTTTTAATCAGTGCTAAAGGGCTAGACATAAATTACAGTTGTCATGTTTTAAACATTGTGAGATTTATGTTGGATGATTTGGACATTTTACTTATGTAGGTATGAAATGCAGCAATAGATGACTAGCAATACACAAAACAACCAGTGTAAGAAGGCTGCACTGATAGCTTGTCAGCGCATCAGAGAATGTAATAATTATTTTTGTTTAATTACATGCAGTTTTTCTTTCTTTTAGGTTTACACGGCAAATATACAGTCATATGAAAAACTTTCTGACTGTTTATCCTCCATTTTGACATAAGTCTATTTAATTTGTGCTTTTGCCATATTGAAACATTTAAATAACATTTCTACAAAAACCAAACAATCAGAAAGTACCATTCAAAATGTAAAAAATAAAAAAAAACATGTTATAGGTGTTAAAGGAAAAATTCTGACAATTTTACATTTAACATAGTTAAATATTATATTATATATATTATATCACAGCAGGCGCACATCAGTAGTGAGTTTTACCAAGAAAATATGACCTGTTTACACATCATACATTTAGTTCAGTCAACTATTGACTTCTAAAGTGAGAATGAGCACCATGATGAGAGGGAAAGAAAATTTGAATATGCTCATATATATCGTACATTTATTTAGCTCCATTCCAGTTGTACTTTTACCACACTTTTAAATCTTTACCCTTAAAGGTTGCATTTAACTTTCTTTATTTTTCTTGCAATGTCTCCAGGCTCTGAAGTGATGCCTAAGGCTTTGTCTACCCGTATAGTTGGGGGTATCTGGTGGTTTTTCACCTTAATTATCATATCCTCCTACACGGCCAACTTGGCAGCCTTCCTGACAGTTGAAAGAATGGATGCCCCCATCGACTCTGCAGACGACCTCGCCAAACAAACAAGGATTGAATACGGCGCAGTGAGGGACGGCTCCACAATGACATTCTTTAAGGCAAGACTTGAGATGTTTTTAAATAATAAATGCTAATGCTAATGCTAAATTTTATTTTTTGCACATTACGTATTAAGCTTCCATACTTGCATATTCGGGTATAAATATAGCATTCATCAACATTGCTTTATCTCTTGGAAAAATGTTGCTCAGAGACCAGTTAAGACTGGTCTTCTGCTCTTTGGAAAAAACTAAAACATAAAGAAGAGAGAGGTGACTCAAGCCTTTTGAGAACCGTAATAGTGTCCTTCGGTAGAACTGTCACTTTCTTGCGTCACAACATTCACCTCTCCTCACATGCTGTGGCTCAGTGGGGTTGATTCATGCTGAGCTTTATCCTCCCAGATTGCAGCCAGTGATTATGGCTGCCTCTATGGGAAGAAGCTGACTGGGTGGATGGCTTCAACAAATTGAATCAGCCGGGGGAGATTTACCACACAGCTGTCCCATTTTCTCTGGCAGAGCAAGAAGAGACATTCACAATGAGCTATACACTTTGTAATTTTACAATTACTCACATTTTGTGGCTGCACATCAAATCTACTTAATCACACGTGGCATGTATCCTGCATGTGCATCTAGAATAATTGATAGGCCCACTTAGATTTTCCCTTAAATCTGTGTTTCTTATCAGCTCACATTTCTTTTTGATCTTTCAGAAATCAAAGATCTCCACCTATGAAAAGATGTGGGCTTTTATGAGCAGCAGGAAAACAGCTTTAGTGAAGAATAACAAGGAAGGCATCACTCGTGTGCTGACAACTGATTATGCCATGCTGATGGAATCCACTAGCATCGAGTACATCAGCCAAAGAAACTGCAACCTTACACAGATCGGAGGGCTCATAGACTCCAAGGGCTACGGAGTAGGAACACCTATTGGTAAGAGGAGTTAAAACAACATTTCCTATTTGTTAGCACTCATTAGATTAAATAATACTCAAATCTGTGGGAAACTCCAAACTGTGAACATCTAACAGGGAATTAGAGTTATTTCAGAAAAATCTCAAGACTTGCCTTAAAGAATGTCACTGCAGTTGCCAAGATAGTCAAAAATAAGAAATACATATTGGTCAGCTCAACAAAACTGCACCAACCACAACAACAGTCGGTATTGGGAAAGTTTATCTGCTGTATATCCTACTATAAACATTTTCATTTTGAGCCATTTTAAATGGCAAAAGTCAGCTAAAACAGGTGACATACCTCTGAAGCTGCTGGCTTCCTCCTTCTCAGGACTTAATTAATTTCTAACAACTTCACAGTGAAATGACGTCTTTCTATAATGGATAAATCATTTACAACCAACAATAACTGCATAGAGAAAAGGGAAGTATTATTAAGGAATAAGTCACCAAGAAGCAAGCCTGTTATTAACTAGTGAAACATTGTCACTGTTCATAGTGAAACAGATTTTACATCTTTGTTGATGAAGAGAGTTTTGACCAATTACCAGTACATCTTACATCCAGAGTCAGCATGCTTCCTCTCTGTAAAATTGCTTATTTTAAAACAAAATGCTTCCATTGTGGGGAGAAAGTATTTGCCCACTTACAGATGTAGATCAAGAATGATTTTCAAACATAAGAATGCTGTTTATCAAGACGGCAGCAACATTATGATATGGGGCCATGGAATAATGAAGAGGAAAGACTGCCTCTAAAATATTTTTTGACCTTAAACCAAGTAATTAGAAAAAGACAGGAAAATGCCAAAAACCAACGCTGAAAGATCTATTCTGAGTTTTCCTTTTCTCAGTAATCGTTAGGAGGAAAATAAGACAAGCTTTGCACAGTTTTACACACCTTCAAACTCAGCTTTCATTCATGCCAGCATGCCTAGTTGATGAGGCAGTTAATTGTTGTGTTGTTTGCTGCTCTCATGCTTGTCTCCCTGCCGGAAAAGTACACGAGTGCTGAAAATAATGAGCACCGCAGGATTAAATAAAACCTACAGCTTTGTAATTCAGGCAGAACTGAAAGCTGAAGCCCAAACTTGATTTTGGAACTAATTTGGCCATGCTTTTGCACAGGACTTCTATGCAAATCAGGTCTAAATAATGCTTATCAAACACCATTAGAAACATTGGTAACACTTTATTTGAAGGGGGTTGAATAAGACTGACATGACACTGTCATAAACACCTGTCATAAACATGAATAAGCCTTCATGAATATTTATGACTGCTGTCATAAAGTGTCATTTGGTAAAGTATGACACTTTTAATACAAAGTTGACATTATTCAAAATGTCTTTATGACAACTTGACATTAACCAAGAAATCATTACTGTTATAAATTTGTTATAAAAGTATTACTGATTGCACTTTAAAAATTAGGTAACTTTATGTTATTAAAGGTAAAGTTTAAACAGTAATGATTACCTGGTTAATGTCAAGTTGTCATAACAAAGACATTTTGAATAATGTCAACTTTGTATTAAAAGTGTCATAATTTACCGAATGACGCTTTATGACAGCAGTCATAAATATTCATGAAGGCTTATTCATGTTCATGACAGGTGTTATATCATGTTTATGAAAGTGTCATAACAGTCTTATTCAACCCCCTTCAAATAAAGTGTTACCGAAACATTGTTTTCATATGATGCTGTAAAGTGTAATTAAGAGGATAAAAGTGTTGAATATGAAAAGGTAAACAATAAATCAATAATTTAATAATCATTCTGTGAATATTGTGTCTTCTTTGATAGGCTCCCCCTACAGGGACAAAATCACAATCGCCATCCTCCAGCTGCAGGAGGAAGGGAAGCTACACATGATGAAGGAGAAGTGGTGGAGGGGCAATGGTTGCCCAGAGGAGGACAACAAGGAAGCCAACGCTTTGGGTGTGGAGAACATTGGTGGGATCTTCATTGTTCTTGCTGCCGGTTTGGTGCTTTCCGTTTTTGTCGCAATTGGAGAGTTCATCTACAAGGCCAGAAGGAATGCAGACATTGAGGAGGTGAGTGAAGAACAGCACAACTGTTCATCTGAAGAATCCAAGAGTGCAAAGTAACATTCAGATATGAAAGAATGATTGAAATGTTACAGTAGACAATGGACTGATTAAAAAAATTCCAATCTAAAAATGTCAGAACTAACCAATCACTTCTCTTCATTTGAATTGAAATTTTAGATACAGCGTGTATCTAAAATTTCAATTCAAATTGAATTTTAGATACACAAAATGTCTTGCAATTACCAAATTTATTTCTATTTGCCAAATGCCACAGTAATTACAGTAAAACTTTTCTTTTTAGAGATGTTTTTTTTTAAACTTTTTTCCTTTTAAACTGAATGATTTAAATTATCAATTAGTTGTCCTTTCACAAGCTTCACACATTAATTAGATTTGATATGCTTCCATACATTTTTTTCAGCTCAGCCCATTTATTTTCTAACTTATGTGAAACTAAACAGTGATGAAAAATATGTATATTTCTTATCAATACTATGTATATAATTACTTGGTTTCAACTCTATGTTGAAACTAACTCTAAGTAGATGTATTTCACTTTTTTACTTTTTTGTCACTGAACTCGCATCATAATTTCAGCCTCATTTCTTTTTTGTTTGTTTGTTTTAACTTTGTGTATTTAAGCTTTTTTATTATTATTTTTGCTTTTATCTAAATATCTCCACTGTCTTTTAAGTTTGTTTATCTTTTGTGTGTTTTCTCCTCCATCCATTTTATTTCCTTTTTTTTTTCTTTTTTTTTCACATCAGGCCTTTTGTTTCTTTTACGGGATGCAGTCCCGTCAGTTCCAACGCCGTGGCTCCACTTCCTCCTCTGGCAGCTCTTTATCAAATGATCTGGAGAGCGGCAGGCTACTGGGGGATGACACAGACTAGCCATGGCAGCTCATACACAACTCATACTCGCTGTAGACGATAGGTTTGTAAACCAGATGACCTTCCCTTTGTCCCACATCATAATATCCCAGTATGACCTTACAGTCACACGCAATCACAGGTTTACTGATTTGTGATTGATTTTAACCCTTTTACCCTCAACACACTAATTAATGACCCATTTTTGTTTGGTTTGTTTTGCGAAAAAAAAAACTCATGTGAGCTTTATTCTTTAACGTGTGCCTCCACATGTGCAATGCTTTCCTGAATTCATCCTTCCATCTATCCACCCGTCAACTCTGACCAACTTCCTGGTTCGTGGTAAAAGAAAACTAACCCTCATCATAATGTTGTAACCACCGTGTTCTACTGTGGGGATGATGTGCTCAGGATGTGCATTATTTGTTTTGTCAAAAAGTAACATTTTAATCCTGTCTGATCAAAGAACCTTCTTCCATATGTAAGCTGGACCCATTGTGGAGACACATAAGAAGTCATTATCCTCCCATCCGTTTACTCAGTCTGTTAGGTGCACAGCCATGTACTGGTAGGTTTTCACGTACACCATACTTTTTTCTAATTTCAGAAGAAGGACTGAACAGTGCTTTGTGAGATGTTCTTATCTGGGGATATTCTTTTTCAAACTAACCCTGCTTTAAACGGCCGATTTTTCCCCTTTGTCTTCTTGATGTTGTTTGTTCACTAATGTTCTCAAGGAGCCCCTTAAGGTCTTCTTAGAATAGTGGCTTTATACTGAAATTAAATTACACACAGGAGGACATTCTTTATTTATAACTTGTCTTCTGAAGGCAGCTAGTTGCACTGGATTGCACTTAGGCATGAATCAAAAAGGATTGAACATGCATACATGCCACAGTACTCTGACTTTTATTTGCTAAAATGTCTAAAATGCTTGCAATCTCTTTCTCCCACTTCTAGATTATGCACTACAATGTTTGTTATCTATAACATAAACTCTAAATAAAACATGGAATTGCTGGTTGCTATGTGACAAAAATATGGAGAAAAAAAAACCTCAAGGTGTATGAATACCTTTAGAAGGCACTCTGATGGCGTTTTACTTAATATATTTTGTTTTTCATCAGGTTCAACAACCTTTTTTCTCTAAAAGTAAACAGCAAAAATAAACCCGATAGTGAGCATAAGGTACAATAAATCCTGCAAATGGAACTACTCAAAAGCTACATTAAACACGAGAAATGAATTTGCAGGTAATTTAGGAATAGAATGGATTGCAGCTGATGAATAATAACACACTGGAAGAGTGTCCATGGACCTGGAAACTGTGTGTGCTAAATTTAATGGTAAAACATTATCTGAAGAATCTAAGATTAGAATAAAAGTTGTTTAGTTCTACAAAAACTGAAATGGTAGACCATATGGCAGAGTGAATGACAGTCAAATAGCTAAACTGTTGTCACTGATGCACAACTTGAATAGCAAAATATGTTGAACCAAATATACAGAGGAAGAAAACTTAAAAATTATATGCTATGCACAACAATAATTGAACTAAACTGGATTAGGAAAATCTACTATTCTTAAGAGTCCAAAACAAATATAATTCTAGAGAATAGTTACTGAATAGACTGGAATAAATTTGGTTCAAACATTTTTTGTTTGTTTGATAGAAGATGAGTTTTCTTTACTGAAGCTACAAGTCACTGGTATTCATGGAAAATCCCTAAAGATAGCATGTTTGTTTGGGAAGCCTTTGGCAAAGCCTACAGATGAAAGATCTTCTGTCGGCCTTGGACGTAAAGACAAACAGATGATAAAAGAAACGCTTTGTGCTATGAATGATGATGTTTCACAGACCAGCCGAAGAAGAATAAAACATAAAGAAAAGATACATAATTGAAGATTAATGTGTTTTTAATGGGATCTAATATTCTCCAGCTCCAAATAAGCCTGAGGCTTTCCATCCCTTTGATCGTTTCAAATTATTACCAGATCATTAACTGGCTAATTGATTTTGGTTTGCTGATTTAAAATGTTGCACAGCAGACGTACATTTTGTGATGAGGAAACAAAAAATCATGAGTCATTTAACTTTCATGTAAAAAGATAAAAAAGTAAAAATTGATCAAGTCTTTTTCTTTTTAATCGGCTACATGCTCACATTGAGCTGCAGCTTTAGTCTAAGTTTAAATTAATGCCAGTTCATTACACACGTTACATATCAAACAATATTTATCATTACCATGGATTGTTGTTATTGAAAAATTAATTAACATGAAAAAACGATAAAATATTGTCCTTTTTTTGACAGTGTGCGTCTTTTGGTGCTGTGATGGAGGAGTTGGGTAGATCCCTGCAGTGTTACAAAGGTGTCCGGAGCAGGTCGCGACCTCAAAGTGCAACGAGGTCCCCCTGCATCTTCTGTCAGCCAAAACGCTCTGCAAAAAGGGACGGAGGGAGACGAGACTCCAGCGCTTGAGGCTTGGATCCAAAACTTGATGCAATTTACATCAGACTGAAGTTAACTTACTTTTTATCTTCTCTAAATTTTTTGTGAGACACAAGTTCAAAAATATATATATATTTATATTTCTTTCATCCCCTTTTCTTTAGATTGATTGTCTGTGTGAAGCACTACTGTAGATGTAGTTTACAGCATCATAGCCCTGTAAAAACAACACGTGTCAAAAATTTTAAACTCTTATACGTTATTCATAGTCCCTCGTCTTTAACTGTTAACAGTTTGTAAAGTTAAATCTGCAAACTTTATAAAGTATCCCATGGTGTAAATGTGAAGCAGCTTTACTGATTTTCAAAATAAATACTTTTTTTTGTTGTTTTTTCACGTTTTTGCAGAAATATGATTGATTTTGTTGACAGTGATGTCTTTGCACGCTACTTTGTTTATCTGCCAGTGCCCTGCGAAGTTCTTTACTGAGCCAAGCGCTGCCAGGGAAAGCAGATAACGACCTCTAAGGAAAGACGGGAACACACCTGCTGTTTTATATCCCGCTCCAACCAACATCACAGATATCCATCCAGAAACTCTCGCACATGCACACAAAATGGAGCTCCACAATGCTGTGAGATGGCGAGAGGGAATGGTAAAAAGAGAGTTTCAAATGCAAGACATTCTCAGCATCTCAAAACACACACACACTCCAAAAAAACTATCTCCTGTACACCTGAGAGTACTGTAGCAGGCTTTTTTTCTTCATTTGTCAAATTTGAAAGCCTGATGGGACGTCTTTTCTCCCTGCAGTCACAGCAGGTCCTATTCAGTGTATGACGTCTGATGTGTTGAAAAGGTGAATATATCAGTAAGGAAGACTATTTCAGTTTCAAGCTTGCTGTACATGTCACATACTATATGTTATTTTTTTTCTATATGCTGCACATTTCCGGTAAAGAAAAAAGCTTCCAATTAATAGGTGTTCATTTTACTGGTATTTATAACAAAAAGTAGCAAGTGATCCGATGATGCTTTGCACGACCTTTTTCTCACCAAGTCATCTCGTAGCGTGTGCTTTTTTTCTTTTTATCATATTTCATTTTAAATATGAAAACAAAATCAAGCTAACATTTTTGTTTCATTTTTGACCATGAGAAAAGAAAAAAGAAAAATAACCAGTATTTCAATTGCGTATTTTTATTTTTGCTTTAATGAAAATCCAACTTTTTATTATATTTTATTTATATGAATTAGTTTTTGTCACTGGTTTCTGAATACAAAATAGAATGGGACAAACACTTAATGGAGTGACATTGAAACTGGAATAAGTGCTTGTGTAGATAGTTTCTAATTCACTCAAATCAGACTTTTTACTTTGACGTGCCTGTATGTAAACTGACTGTTCTGTACACCTCCCAAAAGAATTGGACCATGCTTTACTTAATCTCGTCATGTAATGAGTTTTGTCTTTTTTTTCCCCAATTTTTTTTTTTTTTTTTGTATTTAGATTAGTTCAGGGATTGGGCTCAGTCCTGTGTAATAGCATTTGGTTGCCTCTAATCTCCTAACCCCATGAATCTTAATCAAAACCAAAGGCAGTTTTTCTTTTCTTTTTTTTTATCTTCCTCTAATCCATCTTGAACAAGGCCAGGGATTACAATTCTGACCTTGGCATTCTGCTCTACTAAGCAAGAATCCCTGTCCATCTTTGTAGTGGGCATGTTACCTGACGGACACTATTGACATGTTTACATTTTTTTTTACATGCTTTATCCCTGTGAGATTTATGCCAGGAAAAATCTGACAGCATCACTGGTCTTGAAATAAACACACACACAAAAATAGTTTACTTGTTTCTGCTGTTCAGATGGAGAAACTTCAAATGGATGCTGGCATTTACCTGTTTGTGGTCTTGATCCAAAAACAAGAGATTATTTATGCAGAAGTCCTGCAGCGATGAAGAGGAGATTGACAGAAAACACTCACTTGAGAATGGTTCTTATGAAAAAAAAAAAAAAAAAAACCCTGCATGGTAAAATTTACATTATTCCAAATTAATAGCTTTGTTGTATGAAATCAAATTCCATATTAAAATCTACTGTAGAGAAAAATCTCATTTCTATTATGGATCCTTCAGACTTGTCAGGCTCAGTTTGTGTATCAGCATGTGACGTTTTCAACTGTACAAACAACAGGAGAATTAAATTTCAACTATGACTGCAGCATAAAAAATGGCAGATGTCTGGGTGTGTCCCATCCATCACAATGAAATGAAGACTCCCTGAGGCTGATAAGGCAGGTCTGTGTCAACAGCCTGTCAATGAAGACAAATGAGGAGGAGGAGGCTTTCAGAAGAGTAGAGTATCTTTTATCTCCATCTGCTCCCCTCAATGTGTCTCTCCCGTTTTCCAAGTGCTTGAAGTCCTAGTTGTAAATAATTCAGGGTCAATGCTGCCATCTGCTGGTGGGCATGTGAAGTGGTCTTGTAAAAAAGCCGAATTCATAAGTCAAAATTTCAAATGCTACATGTATCTTTAAAGAATTATTTCCAAGTCCCAGTATAAAAAGTGTAGGTGCATTTTTATTTAGCCCTTTTTACTTTTAGAAATTTAAATTCAAACATTTTTGCAACCATGTTTAAATGTAACCAAATTACTACATCAGATCCACCTGTGTCTAATTTATTCTCAACATGAGCATAACTTTAAATGCCTTTCAGATGTGTTTGAGAAGATTCATCACCAAACTGCATCATTAAGACCAAGGAACAGACCAGGCAAGTCAGGGACACAGAAGGGCAGAAGTTTAGAGCCAGGGCAGGTTATGACAAAATTTCCCATCAGTCGTCTCACAGCGCTCTACTTCATCCATCTGAAAGAAAACTTGCTGGATTTTTTTCTTTAAGCAAAGAAAATTTCAAAAGACACCATCAATTCATATATTAGAAGCAGCAGTAGCAGCAAGAGTCAGCTGTAGATTTTGCAACAAATGTATAATTAATTTCTGTTATGAATTATTTTTCCTGTGAAGATTTTCATTCTACGATAAATGCTCTTCTAACATAGAAGGCAATTAACACCGTTTTAGATTCAGCAGATCGTGAATCATTGTGCATCGATCAGCAGCAGAAAACTGAGTTCAGAGAAAGATCACTACTGCTGACCTACTGCAGTTTTAAAGTGGCTGAATGTTTCAGCGTTTTCCTTCTTTAGCTGAATGGACAACTTTCTTTATAATAATTGTGTTAAGGATAGCAGACCTTCTGCAAACATTTTAATTGTAAGCGGAATCTAGAGCTATATAAATGCAGCCACGTGTTTTTTTTTTTTTTTTCTCATGCATTCCATAATCCTTTATTTTTTTTTTACTTCAGTCACTTTTCCAGGGAGCATAGAGCTGTGGAAACGATCACCTTATCCTCTGTGAAGTGAACACTCATCATGCTGAAGTATTATTTTATAAAATGCATAATTCATGAAAAAGTGACAGCAAGGTCTGAGCTCCCTGGAGCACCAATGTCATTTACATCTTTATGATTCAAAGGCTGCATCAGATTTTTCTATTCAGTGCTCTGCACCTCACATACATACAGTTGCTGTGGTATGATCCATCCTTTTATGATTCATCTGTGCTAATCACTGTCTTGATCTTGGTAAAGGCTTTTTCCTGGCACAGCTCCCATCCAGATTAAATGCTAGCAATCTATTTCTGATTATGGATGCAAGATTTGCAAGACTTAACAAAAGGTTCCTAACCATTCTTTCCATCAAAAAACTTTATTATTATGCTGATTTAGTTGATTTGCAAAAGGTCTTCAGATCCAACTGCAAGTTGCAGCACAAAAGTAACATACATCAGGTCCCAGAGGTTGGAGTTTTAAATAAAACAGATTGCACTTGTCAATGATTGAATAGTCTATAAACTGACTTTTGTAATCACTGAAAACTACAATTTAATCCCTGACAAGAAATCTACAGACACTACAGTGCAAACAAAAAAGTCTTATGTGTTTGAGTACTACGTTCATTAATGGACATGTTACTGTAAGAGATGCACTTTGAAAGATCAAATAATTGATGAAACAACTGTCACAGAAGTATTAAATTTAGTATAATAAAGTATGTCTTGTTAAAGTATGAAACCCGACCCCTTCAATATTTCTGCATTTTGCCACATAAACACGTTTATTTTCCTTGGATTTTATTTCATATTAATTGTGAGGTTCAATAAATTGTATGTTTTCCATTATTAAAAAATAAATATATAAATAAATCTGAAGAATTTGGCATGAAGTTTTATTCAGCCATCTTTTACTGGACGTCTCTACCATCTTTTTCTTTCTTTTTTTTTGCTATTGCAAAGGGACCATCTTTCATATTAAACAACTAAAATGGTTGCTAATTTTCCTTTGCAAAATAACTACAACTCGTAAAAACAAAACAAAACAAACAAACAAACAAAAAAACATACCGTAGAAATGTAAAGGATCTTTCTGGGATTTTTGACAGGTGTCTTTTCCTGTATTTTCTACTTCATGCGGTGCATCATGGGAACAAGAACCTTTGCAAAGCACGAAAACCGGTTTACTAGCTGCTACCCTGATACTGGAATGTCTGTCCTTTGTACTTGGGTTGAACTTAAGAGTTGGAGTAACCTCTTTTTGGCACTTTTATGGTATGTAAAATAAATCAGAACATTATTTTTCATTAATAAAATCCTTTGTGGTAGTAGCTGAGCTTGTTTGACTTTGGGAGTCTTGAGCCTAGCTAGTTTGCTATAGTAAACTCTTGTGGTCTCACTTCAATGTTTTTTTTAATTTTATTTATATTTTAGTTTTCAAAAACTAAATTAATATTAATATTGTTAGGTTTTTTTTCACATAAAGGGCCGCAGGGACTCTGTTTTCCTCTACAAGAACATATAAGAGATGCTTACTCTGAACAACTGCCTCATTGCAGTGCTATTGCAAAGAGACCATCCCAGTGGGATGACTGTGTCACTCAAAACGGAGTTGGAGCTGTGGGCATTTTTGGAGGCTAAAGTCATGTCATCGGAGACATTTAATTGGGTCTGAGCCGCCACGGGGGGACAGTGAACAGCATTCCCGCTCTGCGTGCCTGAAAACTGAGTTTACTCCACTCCGCGTCGCTGCAGTCTGCGGATAACACATGCGTGCCGAGGCAAACTTAAGCTGTGGGTGACATTAACAGCTGAGGCGAGCAAAGTGGACATCTTTTCTTAAATCTTGTAACCACAAAATAATGAAGGGGTTTTAGTAAAAGTACAGATTGAAGTAAGAAGACATTAGTTTTTCTATTTTTACTGATCTGGATTTGCTCAGGAGTGGCACCGGCTGACATAAGGGGCAGTAGGGAAGACCCCAATCCTTCCCAAATTGAGGATTTACTCGACTGCTTGGATTTGAACTTTTCAGAAGCCTACAGCTTTTTCTGGCTTAGTTTGGATCTGCTTCAGGTAACGATGCTCTTTCGGAACCGATTTTTCCTTCTTGCTCCTCATGCAAATAGTATTTCACACCATATCCATTGCAGTGTTGATGTGTAAAACTATATACAAATTCTACTTTATGATAGTGCCATCATTAAGACATTTATTGTATTAGTGAAACTTTTAAGAGACAGCTTCGTTCCAGAAGGTCGTTGGGGGAGAGTGGAGTGAGTTAAGCAGGGTTAAAGGAGGCAAATGCCCAGATATAAAAAGCCTGCACCTCCACTGAAAGGGGTCATGCAGCCCTCAGCACCAGTCTGTCAAAGCTCTGTAATTATTTAATCCCTCTGCAACTTCAAATGCATGATGAAACTGGTGGTTGTGTGTGCTGAATGTAGTTGGTGTATTTATAAGAGCCCACAGAGCGGTTTCATCACATGACTTATCAAACGGTCGGCACTGACTCTCATTGCAATTCAACGCGACACCTGCTGAGTTCAGTATTTATTTTACCTTGCCAGTTGAAATAGCGGGTATGCATGTAGTTTAAATATAGCCTAATTGGAAATTAAAACATTTATAAATGTTTTTTTTTTAATAAGAGAAATTCCAAAGAAAGTTTTAAAATCAGAAAATATGAAGGCTGTAAGATGCAAAACAAAAACGCACACACAAAAAAAATACTACAATGTAACAAAAGACTAATAAAGGCGTAAAAAAACTATAGAATGACACATTCTTAGGAATACAGACTTTTCATTGTTTTTATGGTGTTTGCATTTCAGAGCTACTAGTAAATAATTATAAATACTTATAATAAGATGGTTCCTTTATATAAAAAAGGGAAAAACGGCAGAGATGCACTAAAAATCTTTGCTGTTGACCAATCAGACAACTTTAGATACTAAAGAATACATATATACATATATTTTCTGATCAGTTAATTGACCTCATATAAGTGCTACAAGGTTGGTGTTGGACTTTCAGTGTGGATTCTGTTACTAAGCGAGAAAAAAAAGTATTTTTGAGGCTTTTAATCGTGAAGTTTTCAACCTCCATCTGCTATAAAAAATTCTTAATGTGGAAGTGCTTAAAGCATTTAGTCATGTCAGGTATAAGGCAAGAATCTATGTTCTTAAGAATACACAGAGACTCTTCTGTACAAGTAACAATGTGCAAGTTGCTTTCAAAAAATGTTAAAGTGACATTAAAATTTCAGCTCTGTCTTCATTTTATCTCTGCTTTAAAAATAAAAAATAAAAATAACAGCAACTGCTCCCTCACTCATGTAGAGGTACATTACAGCCTCTCCTTATAAATAACAATGACTAATTTCAGTAGCAAAAAAAAAAAAAAAAAAATCAAAAAAAAAATTCTGATCCGTCCATCTCTAAAATATTGCATCTTCCATATTGTGCTTTGAATTGTTCTGACAACTCCTTTTTTTCCCCTCCTTGTTGCCCCATGAAGGGATAAATGATCACCTCAACCAGAAGAGTGTCTCCTGATAAATCTGAAGTTAGAATAGCCTTCAGCCTCGATGACACATCAGGTAAACACACATGCACATACAGTACATACTGTGAACACACACTTAGCCAAATCCTACAGTACAAACTCCTTGCCTGCACCTGTGCTCCAGGATCTCAGAATGATTAGAAACAAGTTATTTTGAGGCTTTGAGCTGCTCTGATTACTCAGCTTGTCATTTAACACCAGATCAAAACTACTTTTGGTTCGTTTCCACTATGTGTGGAACATGTGTATTACATTCTGCCAACCAAAACAGACCATGCCGACTGTAGCTTGAGTAACTCCCACTCGCTTCGACTGCGGGTTCATTCTTCCACACTATGTCTGAGACAGGTGTTATCACTATTTCTGTATGACCACAGCATGTTAAAAACAAACACATACCTTTGTGCAGCACTGTACTGGCAAAATGCAGATATATGGACACCAAACGTTTCAATTTTTTAGAAAAAGCACTCATGCCCCTTGGGGTTTTTCACATTTTGCAATATTACAACCAGACGCTTATATTTTTGGGGGATTTGGTGTGAGTGATGACACCAAAAGCTAGGATAGAAGTTGAAGGATATTTGGTTTTCCAATTTGTAAAAAAACCCCATCAGAAACGGTCTGACATTTGTCTGCAGTTCACCAAATCAATACGTGGAAACGACATCTTTCACTGCAATCATGGCTGTCAGTCTTTTTGGGTGTGCCTTTCTGAGAATCAGATATTTTTTGCCCTTTCATCTTTGTAAAATAACATGATCTCAATCAGATGGCATTTAGTGTTTGTGAGCAACAGATTTTACATTTTGTCAAAGCTTAATAATTGGATTTAGGTCTGGGTTTTGATTAAGCCATTCTAACATACAGATACACTTTGATCTATATTATTCCTTGGTAGCTCTGCATGCAGGTCGTTTTAGTCTTGCTGGAAGGTGAAGTTGTGCTAAAGTCTTAGGCCTACTTACTCTCCAGGTAAAAAGTGCAGTTTTATAGAACTATTAGGTAAATTAAGTTGTTATGAAATGCTGTATGAATAAATGCATTATGTGTTATGAATGATCTTGCAAAGGCCCACATAGTAAGTTTTCTAAATTGCTCTTTTTCCTATGACCTACACATGTATATTAAACCGAAAGAGCATACCTTTCGACCTAGGTGCTGCCTGTCAGGATGTTTTACTGCAGTAGGATCAGGCACTGGGACAGCAGCTGCAGCTTTGCAATGACAGAGTCAGGTTTCTCTTATAATACTAACAGTGTCTTGCTGCCTGATTCACCGTTCAGCTTTTAGAACACTGGCCTATATTTATAAGCAGTTAACACTTCCAGTTCAACCCCACCCAATCCTTGATCCCCCCCCCCACCCTTGTCTTTCTTTCTCTTAGGCAGCAATGTGAAGAGCTATACCAGGAACGGCCGTCTCAAATTTGTGTCTGAGAGGTCGTTTGCCAAGCTCGTTCACTGAATGCAGCTCTCTCAAGGCAATTGTGCATACACTGTCAAAGCTGCCCATGCAGAATCTTTACCTGCAAATCATAACTGGATATTTTGGATCCTCTGAGATCATGTTATTGTCTCTTTGAACTCATGTTTCACAGCAAGAGATGAGCCGTGCTCCATCTGAGGATCAACATTTAGACCCTCCGTGACTTCATGCCTGACATAGTTCAAACCCAACACTGTGTCAGTCCTAAGCATGAGAACCATATTTATTCCTCTTTATAATTGGCCCAAGGCTAAAGGCTTGCCCACTAATACTCCTGATTTTAGAAGGTTGCATCTCTCCAGGATTCTCCACATGTTCCACAACTCTTGGAAGGGTATGCATCACTACCGAAACAGTGCAGACAATCTGTCTGTTTCTGTACGGCTGAATCCCTGTTTGACTTTACATCTGGTCCGGATGATGTTCCTGTCCATTGCAGACAAGTACAATGCTTGTTCAGTTGTATTCTTAACCTGCATGTCTTTCAGCCTGGCAGCTCATTACTGCTGCTCAGTCAGAGGACATGGCTTATTTAGAAGTGCAGCATTGTGTTACAATATGTTGTTGTGCTATACAAGAGAACCTATAGTGTTACATTTTCACAGAAAAGCATTGAGGACACGTTAAAAGGTTCTGTGGCGCATGTAGCAAATAATAGGTTATGCTAAATACAGTTGTTTGGTCTTAGAATCATGACTTATTTTGATCAAATATGTGCAACAGAAGTTGCCTAAATATAAACACATTTTTTTAAGACAACTGCAATATTTAGTTTTATTCCTGATTTAAACTTGACTCACTAATGAAAATTATAAAAATTCATGGCATGTAAATACACTTAATTTCTTCACTTGTTTGGAGCAGAATGATTAAGTTAGAGAGGCAGTTACTGCCAAAGCCCTATACGTTTTTTCTTCTGCTTCTTTTTTTTTGTCTTTTCTTATGTACAAAGCATTCTAGAAAAAAAAAAAGGCCTATAATTTTAGTTAACTATAGTTTACCATAATCGGATAAGGTTCCAACTGGTGCATAAAGTGAAGAAGTTTGTAATTTGCCGGGCAACTGCACATGTAATCAATGTGTCAAATGGCAAGTAGCGTGCTGCAGTCTAACTAAAAAAAAAAAAGAAAAAGAAAGGAAGGACATGTGAATCTTGAAGGTTTCAATCAGAAATCTTTCTCAAGACACATACTGTTTAGTTTGGTTTTAAAATTTTAGTCAAAATAGCCACTAGAGGGAGCTGTTGAACCACAGGTGGCGCTTCTCCTGTCATTATAAGCATGGTGGGGGGGGTCAGCTTCATAAGTCAACACATAATGATGAAATTGTTTGGTTAGTTGTGATTCCCAGTTTTTTTTTAACAATAATTCCTAACAGATTGTGAACTCTATTTCTTCAGATATAAAAGATGTGGAAGACCTTTCACAGGCCTTCCCTGACCTTGAACAACGTTTACAGGTATGTAGTTCTGTACTGTCCACTAATAAAAGGAAGAAAACATCAAATGTTTGTTTTGTGGTACTTCTGTTGTTCCTTTAGCCATGAACAGGTATTTTGCTTCTTGTACCATTGTAACATTTTAATGTGAAACTCTGTGTGTCTCTGTAGTCCCCTATGATTGACTTGTGACTTGGAACGGTCCAGGGTCTCACGTTTTTAGCAGTTTTGGTCAACATGAAACAAATCTGTCTCTTTCATATGTCTTCCTCTGCCTCTCCAATGTATTGCAGCCTGTGCCGCCTTGCATGTCCCTAAGAGAGAGTGTTCAGGTGTACAAAGAGCACTGCAGGATGGCCAGAGAGTTCCATCATGTAAAACACGAGATCTCTGTCCTTGAGGAACGCAAGTAAGACTCGATGATACGCGCAAATTATCCCAATCTTTGAATGCACAAGGAAGACTCATTACATGTGATGCAATTCTGAAAAGAACTGAGCAAAAGTACACATGGCTTAGTTGAATTTCTGTATGCAGTTTCTCCTACACTGCTAGCACCATGGGTCTGTAGCTAATGCAGCCCTCCTTATCTGGAAACTGCTGCAGGATTCATGGTTTCCCAATTTGGGGGTTGCACTGAAACAACCCACTTCAGGATTCCTAAATAAAGAGATGCATGAAGAGTGACCCTAGATAAGATAAAACATGATGAGTCATGTTGCTGCACTCACACTTCTTCCTTGTTGCCATTATCTACCAGTACACAAAGACTTTACATCTAACTGAAACGCAGCAAACAAGCAACAGCTATTCAAGGACGAAACGACAAAAAACAGTTTAAATAACGTGGCTACAGCTATCTCAATACTGAACATGCTTTAGACTTTTGCTCACAGTCATTGAAAGAAATTCATTAAGCAATACTGAGTCAGTTTTCTTACTTCTCATATTTTAGACACAACGTGTTGCAAGAATGACAACAGGGATATTACTTCAAGAAAATGACAGGATCTTTTCTCAAAAGTCTTGCTACACTTAGTCTGTATGAAAGCAAAGCAAACACTGAGGACTTTACCACTCTTCATTATTGTTTGTATTACTTTGTGATTCAACATTTCAACAAAAATAAAATAAGTCAAGGGAAACATGTTATATTGTGGTAAGTAAGATCTTCTCAAAAAAGTATTCAGTAACGTACAGGTTTATGTGAAGGTTTTGAAAGTCACATGCATATGAATGTGGTTTTGAAAAATGTCTTCTTCCTCTTTTCAGCCACTTTGTGTGACAAAAATAAACATTCACTCACATACCCCCACATGTGCACACACATGATTTCCTACTTACTTCCATATTCAGAAACTCACAAATACTTCAGAATGGAGGTTGTGGCCTTTTAGTGAACAAAAACAAAACACTGTAAAAGACAAAACACTTTAATTTCAGTTATAACCAAAGGTGTAATCTCTAGTTCATTATCCACAGAAACCACATTTCTAAACAGTGAATCTATTTGTGGTTGCCAGGGATGATCATCTGGTATGGCACCAACAGTCAAATTAGAATATTATTAATTAGTTCATTTATTTCAGTAACTGAGATGACTAAGTGAAACAAGCAGATTATATGGACTATTTACACAAAGACTCATGCTTTCAAGCCTTTATTTAGCTAATTAGGATGACTTTAAGTTTAGAGTTAATGAAGACATGGTATTTAAGATTAGAATAATACACTAGACCAATAAAAAAAAACCTTGACAGTCCCTCCCACTTTGACTGTAGGACTTCCACATAATTACAACATTTACTGTATGCTTTCCCTGCCATTATTATAAAACCTAATACTCTTGTGTTGAACTCCTGACCTTAGCCTCCTATAAGTAGCATCTGCCTACTGACGTTCAGTCCAGGGTTCACTAGTCATTGAATTTCCCAGTCTGCCGGTGGAAGGGGCTTCATATTCATAAAAGAACAAAACCAAACCTATTGATATTTTCAAAGCATTTCACAGAAACTATATAGGAGATTTCAAAGTAAACAATAATAGTAATGCACTGTTAAATAGGTATCAAACATTAAAAGCCTATAGCAAGCTTTATTTATTAACTTGTATATCCAAAACAAGATTATTTTATTATTTAAATGTGAACTGTAAGAGTTTAATGTCATTATGAAATCTAATGTGGCAGAAACCAGAGAAATGATTCTTGACACCAGTGGTGACAAAACATATCAGGCTGGAAAAGTACGCTTTTAGGAGTGTATGGCTGAACTAGATATGAATATATCCACTGAGGTCTTGTATGCAGCAATGTAGGCATCACTCCAGCTTGTTGTGGTGAAAGAACAAATGAGACAAAAAGTGAAGCCCTCAATTTAATTTCAATAACAAAAGGACAAGAAACCTTTCATAAATTACTAAAATAACCATTTTCCCCTGGAGAATTCACTCTGTTCTTACACATTGAAACAAGTCAGTTGAGATAGCTGAAGCAAATAATCATCAGGTCTTCGGGACACTTCCCTTTTCAGGTTTGCTGTACTGATCCCACCTTTGTAGACTATGAACTAAATACAAATGAGTGTTGCTGGAAATTGAGAGGTTTAGGTTTCCACTGACTTTTTACTGAAGAATAGACTTAGTCACACTCAGCAATTAAAATAGGCTAAATACAGTGAAGGGTTTTGAAAGACAGCTCTCACTTTTGTTGCTGTGAATAAACCAAAAATGATACCTTGACTAACAAGTGAGGAAACTGCACAGCTTTGAGAACCCTTTTCGGAGCTTTTTAATTAAAATACATGCTAAATTGTTGTGTGGGTAAAAAAAAAAAAGCACAATAAAATTATTTCTGCATTTTTAACTGAAAAAATCTAAGCTAATTTTGGCTCCTGAGTGCTTTCAAGTTGGGAATTTTGACCCTCAGTGCAAAACGTTTGGACATCACCGGATTAGAGAATTCCGAGTCAAGACAAATGTTTGTTTTGAGAAATTAGGAAGATATGCTTTAAGACAGAAAAAGGGGCATCAACCATTATGTTGAATTAATTAGTATCACATTCCTTTTGTACAAATCTATAAGATAAGGAACATATTCTACTCACAATATGATATGATCCACAAATGTTTCAATTTCTTTCAGTACAGAGATTAGCTTTGTGTAATTATTGAAAGTCCAGCATATTCAGGGAGAGTTGCCATCCTTTTTTTTTTTTTTTACAAATGAAATGTTCTTTTTTGATACACCATAAAAAGAAAAGTCTTTGAAGGTTTGTCTTTCTCATTTCTTCAGGCGAAAGCTGCTGGCGGAGTTGGTGGAGGATGAGAAGGTTGCTGTGGAGATCGCCCGTCTCGATGAGGAGTTTCAGCGCTTAACAGAGGAGAACCACACACTGGTGACCCTCCACAGTGAGCGCAGGCAGCAGCTGGAGAGGCTTTGCCTCACCAATCGAACAAGGCAAGACCCCTCTTGACCTCCTACTTCCCAGAACCTGAGTCTACCAGACATGCAGCTGACACCAGACCAGCAACCAACAGACTGTTTTCATGTGCAGTCTTTGAATTGTCTAATTACACTGACAGGACCCTGTTTCTGTGGATGGTCTGAGGCATTTGCGCGAACCTCAGATGTACGGTTGTCATCACTGAGAAGTTGTTAGAGTGATTCTAGTCAACAATGATAGATTTTTAGGGTGCTGTTTTGTTTTTGTTTTTTTTTTTTATTTGCTGAGCCATACTGGTCATAATGACAGAGAACAATGTATTGCAAAAGTATTTATATCATGTGAACTTTTTTACATTTAGTCAGGATATAATCGCAAAATTCAATGTATTTTATTTAAACTTCAAGTGATAGACCAACCCATTCGGATTGCACTCAATCTAATTCACTTTCATAGCCCTGAACAACATGCAGTTGGCTTCAGGTGTCACCTAATCAGTAAATCGCAGTCAATCTGCGTAATGTGCTTTTTTTATTCAATCTCTCTGAATCAAAATCTTTTTTTAGTCATTTTTCAGTGCATTTAAAATTGTAAGTCATTTGGGTCTCTTTGGAGATGTTGAGTGTATTTTATCAATCAAAATAGGTCTGCACTTCGACTAGGACCTTCTAAAACATAACCATGCTTTTATCTAAATATTTCCCTTTTTGCTGAGATTGCATGCTGATATGATTTTTTATTTTTTATTTTTTTGCTCTGTTTTGAATTCCAAAGAAAACCTATACACTAGGTATAGGTATATACTGCCAACATCCTGTTTCACAGTGGACAGTGGACATGGCGTGTTGAGGTTGATTTGTATCTTAACCATACATTGTATATACAGTGTATGCCAAAAGGTGCTATTACAGTCTAATCTGACAAGAACAGCTTCTTATACAAGTTTACTGTCCCCCTAAATGACCTGTGAAACTTCAATGGCTCTCTAAAAACAATAGTTTTCTTTCCACCATTCTGTAACAGCTCAATTTGTGGAATGTGCCACTTTTTTTTTTTTTTTTTTTAATCAAAATCTTCTCCCATTTTAGCTGTTTATCTCTGGAGCTCATCCAAAGTTATCATTCTCCTCTTCGCTGCTGTTCTCAGTACTCATTCTGCCCATCTTGTGGTGGGTTTGAGGTTTTGATTGATTGGTTGAACAGCTTTAAAGTCATCAAATGCACTGGATTTTTTCGAGGTATTGGAATAAAAGGGGCAAAGTGTAAAAAAAAAGTCCAAATTGTGCATCAGTTTCCTTACTTTACATAACCATGAGCTGCTTTGAGTTGGTCAGTCACATAAAATCCCAGTAAAATATATTGAATTTTGTTACTGTAACATGACAAATGTAAAAAAAAAAACAAACAAAAAAAAACAAAACATTGAGTTTTATGAGTTAAACCTACTTATGCAGCTTGAGTGACTGTGACCTGATGTTGTAAAGCAAATTCAGGTCCTGTGGAAAGTCAGAGGCTTTATCTAAGGGAGCTAAACATGGTGAGCTATGGTCCAAAATGTTATCACAAATTTCAGTGTTAAAAACTCTGTGAGGGAAATTAAATTACCAAACTCTTTGGAAGGAATTACAAGAATGAAAAAAATAATCTATTAGTAGTATCCGCTGCCAGAGTTGTAAATGATCATTTACTTTTTGTGATCAGTGGTGTAAGTGGAATAGTGTTATCCTGTAAATAGGACAGTAAACAACATTAACTGCAGTTTCTTTTCCTCTGATAATAAAAAGACATTTTATTGTAACAACAGCATCACTTCCTTAGTTTCAATTCTAAAGTCATTCACTGTTGTATTGTGTCCTCTTTGTCAGCCTTACGAAGAAAAAGGAAGAAGATTTTTTTTTTTTTTTTAATGACGAATGAGTTTATTCTCGAATTACGCAACACTCACCTGATTGGCTAGTTTAACTGTCTCTGGCTTCCTTCTTCTTTTAAATCATGTGACACTTGCAACTTAATTTGGTAATGATCACCATTGCATGTTTTGCTGTAGCTACTTTAGGAGTTGACTTTTACCATTGTAAAAACCGTCTTCTATTTCTATTTTTTCTTCAAAACCTTAAGCTTCATAGGACCTATTAAGCTTGAACAAATTTGCTGACATGTATTGTGCCATTTTGTAATCAGTCATTACTCTCGTCAAGGACAAAGACACACATTACACACGCAACACAGACAATAATGCTCTTTAGAGAAAATCTTTGCAGTGTTGTTTTTTTTCACTCAGGTTACTTCTCCTTTTGCTCTTTTGTCACACTTAAATTATTCAAATCATCAAATAGATGACATAAAACAAAGCTAATCAAGATCAGTACAAAAAGCAGTTTTAAACTTGCCCCTATAGAATTAAAAAAAAAAAAAACAAACAAACATTCCTCTCGTTAAATCATGAATGAACTGCAACCCAACAACAGTTTTGGAAAACTGTTTTTAGTTTCACTTACCACACCCAAAGTTCCAAAATACAACTTGTCTGACAACATGAAGGAAAGAAGCAACACATAAAAGCCCTATCTGACATCTCACTGTCTGGAAAACTATTTCAAAGGTTTTGGAGCTCCAGTGAAACTCAGTCAGATTCATTATTCATAAATGAATGAAACATGGAGCAGTGCTGAATCTTGCCAGGACAGGAAAAAAAAGGGTGGCTTCCAAAACACTCCTAGAGCACATAAACAACTTATTTAAAGCACAAAAAATGGCAGATGCCTCTGATCAGTGTCAATAATTCATAAATAAGTAAGAGATGGGGGAAGTAAGGCAGCCATAGAAGATGTCCAAGTTCAAGAGCACTATATCTTGATGACCACAAATATTTCTGGAACAATATTCTGTGGACCGTCGATGTGGAACATTTTGTAAGATATGTATTCCATTACATCTTGGAAACTTAACAGCATTTCAGAAGAAGAAAACGAAAAAGCACAAGAGTCAAACTTAGTGGCATTAGTGTGGGCTGCTTTTGCTAAAAAAGGACATCCAGTAATGAGCTTATGACCTAGATCTCAAGCACGCTTTCTATTCCCAAGCGATTCACTCAAAGCTCCTCCTTGCAGTTGCAGGACACTCACTAATTGTCCCCCGCAGCTCCATCAAACTAGCAGCAGCAATTGGCAAACATCTGGTGAAACTCCGTACCTGCTGAGCTTATCATTCAACCTACTTCTCAGTCCAACGCGGAGGAATGTTGGCATGAGTTGGTGCTTCTTAAAGAAACAGATGTCCGATTTCAAGCTGTCAAATTACAAACTCAAATTTATTTTAAATTCAAAGTACATAACAGCCTCGTTATCTCATTCTAACATTACATTTAGTAAAATAGATCAGCTCTGCATTCTTTTTCACTTCACTGTATCACCTGAAGAAAGTCATTGTGCGTGTTGTTTTTCTGCAGGGCATATTCTTAAAAGTCTTTGTTTGATATAAGTTGCCTCATCTTCTTGAAATCCAGACTTTATTGCCTGCCTTCATCTTAGATTCCTTTATTGTGCTCAGGACGGATTTCCAAAGAAAAGTCTGTTTACCAGACAGATCCAGTGGAGTGAAAAGTGCTAGCTCATCCTTTATCAGGAGGAGCGTATGAGTCAGCTCTCCTTTGTCACACCCATGGTGGTTACAACACGTATGCACACACAGACTTACACACACACACTCCCAGTGCTTCTCCCTCCCTCCCTCTCGCATACGCACTCACAGGCCATATGACTGAGTCAAGCTCAGCTTTTAGTTTGTAGCTGAGCTGTGATAAGGCGTTCTGGGAAACAGCCCGGTTAGTCGACATTCCATCTACCAAAATCCATGTCTGTGAGGCTGCTGGAACTTTCTTTAGCACCTTAAGAGAGGTGAGCAAAGCCAGCTTTCGAAGGTAGGCACATTTTATTTTTTCCCTTTTCTATTAAGTGATAGACATATCTATGTGTGAAATACGGTTTTAGCAGTGTGGGAGTGGTTAACCTGTGTGTGCTTGTGTGTTTTGTATACACATAGATGTCTGTGATGGCTGGGCTTGCCCCGCGGTCGTCTGTGTTTACATTCGAGTCCACAGTACATTCCTCCCAGGTGCTACATCGCCTGAATGAGCAGCGCTGCCGGGACATGTTGTGTGACGTGACGGTGCTGGTGGAAGGTCAGAGTTTTAGAGCCCACCGCTCTGTGCTCGCTTCCTGTAGCGAGTACTTCTTGCAAAAGATCTCTTCCCCGACCCAACACGGAGCAGTGATCACTTTGCCAGAAGAGGTGAGAAGTTGGTTCAGGATGCCATGTTACAGACAAAAAAAATAAAAATAAAAGTTATACAAAAAAAAAACTCTTCTGCCTCAGAAACCACAAATCTGTTTGAAAATGAAGTGAGAAACATAACTTAAACCCTTATTTCCTCAAGTGCCAGTCTCGGGGATTTTTTTTTCTGATGACTCATGAACAGTCAGTTTGTAAAATTGACAGCAACTAAACTTACCCTTACCAAAAAAACAACTTCACTTAACAAATTTAGTTATATTTTGAACATTATCACATCATTTGTTTGTTGATCTCATGGAATTAATGTAAAACAAATGAAAAAATAAATAATAATAAAATTTTAAAAAATAAGTCAGTCATGCAGGTTTTTGGCTTTGCAAACCAATACCAATTTCAATGTATCATTTTAATCACAGAATGACTAATTGTTTTTCTGCAAATAGTTTTTCCCAATTAACAATTAACACTATTTAAGTCCTTTAAGTCCTTGTTACATCTTTGGTGATTCTTTATACAAATACTGATGACTATTTGCAGAGTTGTGATATAGACTTTGACTTGTTCCCAGGACTTTGCTTTTTCTACTAAAGATTCTTAGCCAATCTTTAGTAGATTTCATGGTATGTTTTGGCCACTGTCAAGATTCGGTGTCTGTTTCTGCTTCAGCTTTTGCTGTGGTTTTTACAGTCACACACGTTTCTTTAGTTGCTGTAAATACACATTAGAATCCATTGTGGGACATGTAATGGTGAGCTGTCCAGGTCCTGCTGACTCAAACTATCCCCAAGCCTTAACGCTTTCAGCTATGCTGTTGTTTATTTATGGAGAATGTTTTTTATGCCAAAAGTCCCCTGTCATTGTATCCAGATACTTTAGTTTTAGATTATTGTGTCGATAGAATATTGTTCTGTAGAAGGTTGGGGCGGGGGGCAGGGGGTGTTTCTGCAATTTTAGAAAGGAGAAACTTGGTTATCCAGGTAAAACTGGGCATGTGGGTAGTTGTGTCTAAGCAGATGTCTAAGATTTAAACATTTCAAACCTAATCAAAAATTCTTAGCTTAGCAACATCATCATGCATCTGATGTAATAAACCTATGTAACAATAGCTATTTTAAGTGAAAATAAATGCTAGTGTGTCCTAAACTATTCATCGTCCGAAATAATTTTTTTATTGCAGTTTATAAAAAAATTAAAAATTATTTTCTTGAGTTTTTATTGGTTACTTATAGATGCTTAATTTAAAAGTGCAAACATGTTGGGAACATGACTGTAGGAGGGGGTATACTACATTAATTTTCATACCTGACCATGTTAAGTGTGCCCAATAAAAGTAAATACCTATAAACATTTATATTAGACAGCTCATATTAAGTGTAAAAAATGTAAAATTTAAAAACCTGTGATATGTCGTCTTTTAAGACACTTTCCATTCATATCTGAAGGATACTCTGACTGGAAATGTTTTACATATTCCGTTCCCAGTGTGTGTTTTAGATGGGAATATCCTTCTGTCTCCTCCCTGCTATTCTTGTGTAAATATCCTAAGCTGTGCTTAAATAACTGTTCAATGCAAATGTGAGCACAGTATTAAAGTTTATAAGATTGCTTTTGCATAAATCCTTTTAATGTTTTTGAGACACTAGTTGTTTTGCGCCCTGTCAAGATAGCTACTGGGTGTAGTCTTCAACTAAATCTTACAAAACCAAGAGGCCAAGCAAATTATCTACTGCATGAACTATATTAACTTTTTATGTGCTTACCAGAAACTTACAATGTTTTTTCACTTGTACATTGTTAAATCAAACAACAAGTGTGTGGACCTACTGTATTTTCACACAATGTCACTGCACAACAATGACTTATAAAGTAAAAAGTAACAAAGATTTTAAACAGAAGCACATTACTTTGAGCTTCTGTACTTTAAATAATGTTGTTAATGTGTCTTACTTATTTTTTAACAGGTGACACTGGCTGGCTTTGAACCACTGCTGCAATTTGCCTACACATCCAAACTCAACTTTGGAAAAGACAATGTTTTAGAAATACGAAGCTCAGCCTCGATCCTTGGGTTCAGGGACTTGGACGAGGCATGTTTTGATTTCCTCCTGCCAAAGTTCTTCTTGAGTCGCAACGGCTCTGCCCCCATTGTGCGAAAGACCTGTTGTCGGAAGGAATGCAAGAGGCGATTATCAAAAGAAAATAGTGCCACAGACTCTGACGACGTGTTGTTGGATGACAAAGAAGTAAAACCAGTCGCTGACTCATCACCAAAGCGGGACGTGACATGGGACTATAACAAGTCAGTGAGCAACAAAATGGGAAGTCAAAATAGCACTCGCAGTTTGGGAGCTGAAGGCAAAAATGAGCCAGTCATACAGGGTCCAAAGTATCGCAAGTTCCAGTTGGCTTGCGAGAAGGGAATGTTTGCCAGTGAAAAATGCTCCTTCAATTCAGCTGTATCAGAGATCAGGAATGGCTTTGCCCTCTCCTGCCTGTCGTGCCCCAACAAGGTACATTGTGAAAAACAAACCACGGTTGATCTAACTGGAAATCCAAACTCCAATAAATGTATAGAAAGCAAAGCTGAAGTACAAGAAGTGTGGAAAACTGAAAAACACAATGTGAAAAGCGAGAACTGTGAAAGTAAAGTTGTAGTTGATATTTCTAAGGAAGGTACATTTGAAGAGGGAAATCAGTGTTGCAGGGTAGAGGAGAAGAACATTAGGACGCATGAAGAGAAGATGGAGTACTCATCTGAAGTCGTTTCTTCAGAGGAAACAAAAATAAAAACACTCTCACCAAAGCCAAGCCCAATCCTCTGTGAGAGATCATCACTGCCCTTCTGCCCCTTAATGTGTCTGGGTGTGGACGCTACAATCACTCAATCAATGGGGAATGAAAAGTGTGCTGTCAACAATACAGAAAGTAAAACATCAAGAGTCTCTGGCGCAATAATCTCATGCTCTCCCCAACAAAATGAGATGTCAGAAGACAAGGGAAAAAATCAAGACGATGTCAGTCAACAAGGAAGAAAAAGTGCACAAATGTCAAACATGGAAAGAGCAGCTATCATTAGAGAAAACTCCAGAGAGAGAAGCACAGTGAAGAAGGAAACGGCTGATCACCTCCGCGAGCAATTCAGGTTCAGTAAAGACGCCTACCAGCAAAATTTCCTGGACTGTGAAGCAGGGTGCTCCACAGATGCATGTGGAGAATGCGTGCAGGGCTCATCTCTACAGTGGTCAAACCTCGCTTCCACCAAAACTGGATGCCCGTTTTATCAGGATTTTGACCAAATGAACTGTCCAATGTTTGAGAGCGAGGGGACAACTCAGTCGTCTGTAAACTCAGGGGAGGATGGAGATTCTGAGACGGAAACAGAGGGAGACAGTGAGTTCTCCACCGCTGAGAGGGCGCTACAGGTGAGCAGTGAACAGTTTCACTGTCAAGCTTCAATGCATCTCATAGGATTTTATATTTTACACCAAGACAAAGTACTGTATGACTCAGTTGAAAACAAGGTTTTCTTTACCCAGCACTCCTACGGCATGATGCTGCCACTGCCATGTATCACTTCAAGGATGATGTATACTACAATTTATTTTAATAAAAGCATTTCCTCAGCGTTTTTCTGCCACCACCATAATTAAGAATGGTGTGTTCAAAGCCTAATACGAGTGCATATCACTCTAAGCATACTTACCTTTTGAAACAAAAATTTAAAAAACATGTTTCAAATCTCTTCCATTTTACAATTATGCACTACTGTGTGCTGTTCAGTGAAAACATCTTCAATGTTTTGGCTGTACCTTAAAAAAAACAAACAGTCTACTTCCTGTACAGTATGTCATCATATTTTCTAAGATTAGAGAGTCAGGTTCACTTTGTCATAAACAAACAAGCATCTGCATTCATGAAAAGTAGATATGCTATGTTGTCAAGTTAATTATTCACCCAGTAGACAAGATGTATGCGTGTGTGTGTGTGTTTGAGCAGGCTGTCTGGTTCAGAGTCCAACACAGCCAAAATTCTCAGCGCAGCCTATTCACTGAGCATCAAACTGAGGTCATTTCATAGCTTTCAGAAGTTTCTTAGGTTGCTAAGGAGATTGGGTGAGAAATACAGATAAGGGGTGTGCAGATAAGGCTAAGTTCTTCCCACGCGTAATGTATTTAAATTACTTGCGCCAGATAAAGCTTCTGCTGCTTAATGAGTCTGATGGTGATACGTTTCCTGGTGCATGCTTACCTCAGCAGATTTCCAGGTGTAATATTTACCGGCTTAGAAAAAATATAGCAACACAAACTCAATTTCCCATTCATGTTTTTGGATTTACAGAAAGTTTTACATGGGCGTACAAGATGTTAGCATCAAAGAGCACAGATGTCTTTGAAGATGCCCCTTTATCTGGGCGTATGTTTTGTGTATAACCTACATTTTTACGGGGTTTTCTCAGGTGCAGTTGCCATTCTCTGTGGATTGGATTGTGAATCTGAACCGAAATGACTTCCAGCAGCTGCTGAAGCAACAGGTTCTTACCCAAGAACAACTAGAGTTTGTCCAGGATATTAGACGCCGCAGCAAAAACCGCCTCGCAGCTCAGCGTTGTCGCAAAAGAAAGCTGGACTGCATATATAATCTACAGTGTGAAATCAACAAACTGGTAAGGCAGTGTTTGTTTTTTTTGGTATGATCTTATTTTTCATCAGACGTTTGTCAATCAGGTTGTGCTTTCTGTACATGTTTGCTACAGAAGACAGAGAGGGAGAAACTGATCTTGGAAAGGAGCCGGCTGTCCCAGAGGAAAATGGAAACATGTCACACTGTAAACGCTTTGTGTCGGAGGGTCTACAGTGAAGCAAACCTACACCCAGACCAGCTGCAGGTGTTAGCCAGTTGCACCTCTTCAGACTGCCCTCTGTCCTCATTGGTTCCTCAGATAGATGCGCTTCTGTCACAACACGGATCATCACTCCACCCAAAAACCGCAGCATCTCAGGAAGATACACTTAATCCACACACAGATACAAGCACATGACAGAAACGCTGAAGCAAACTCACAGTGCCACAGACTATGATGATCATTATACTGTACAGTATTCTTTTTGCGTTCGCTAGGACATTATCATGCACTGTGACCGAAGGACAGAAATGTCCAGAGATTGTAGACATTGTAATTGCTGTGATCAGTAGATTCTTTACATTTATTGCTTACTTTATTCTCTTTTTAACTCAAATATATTTGGAAGGGGTCACATTGAGTTATTTTATTTGCATTCCCAAATCCACAATGTTATCTGTCACCAGTTTTTATTTATTTATTTTTTTTAACAGCATTACAGTTTTTTACTCACTGCCCAGGGAGCCACTCTGTTACAGGGTGACACAAGTGCTTCAAAAAAAGTTTTTGGAGTTTCTGGACGAATATGTTTTGTGTTATTTTTCATTAAATTCTTTAAAATTCAGTTTGATAATTATAAGCATGAAACCTAAAATACTCAATCCAAACCTGGACCTTGTTCTGCACTGATTACAGATAGTTTGATTTTGATTCAGCACTCAGGGCATCATTCATGCAAGAACTGATACTGGCATTGCAAAGTGTAAATTAATGACAGTTAAGGATCAGAAAAGATCAGGCAGTTTTCAGGTGTCCCACTGAGCCATGGTTTATAAATCACAGTTTTTTTAAATAGTTTGCCCTCCAGAGGAGAACCTTTTTTTTATCTTTTAAAGAAATAATTATTTCTGTAAAGTTTGTAAACCTAAAAATGACCATTTATGGTTTGTCCCTGTGTGCTCAAAAAGAAATGGTGCATATGTATAGGTTGAATTAAAAAAAAAGCCCCCAAATCTTTAAATAAAAAACAGTTTAAACCAAATAGACAATATCACTATTATTGCTATCGACGGCTTGTTGCTTATTTTCCAGAAGAATTTTATCTCTTTAAAAGTAATAAATATGCAGATATTTTTCTTCAGTTGATGCATCTACTTAAGATTTCAGATAATGATGCAAATGTTTTTGATGTCAAAAATATTGCACTACTTTTGGTATATATATATATTTTTTTTACAAGTCTGGTGGAAACAATGGTAAATTCCATGTTTGTGACACAGATCCCAAAATATTCTTTTGCTATGGTGGTTTGTTATGGGTAACAAAACTACGGGTGATTTTGCCCTTAAGTGATTTGTGGGTTGAAGCAGTTTTTTACAATGATTGGATGTCTTTCTCCTGATAATACCAAAAGAGCAAAACAAATCGTTTAGTTGTCCCTAAACAGCCTTTCTACAATTTTTTTTTTTTTTATGATCAACCAGTGTCCCTTTTTTGCACACTGTAAGAAAATGTTACTGAATACCGTCTGTAGCTAACAGTGCAAAAGCTGGTTTTGGATTGCAAGCTTATTACTTGGTTCTAAATTAAAGTGTTTTCATTGTTTGTTTGTTTTTTACTTGTGGATTACATCCACCTTAAATTCATCCCTCTAATTATCTATAGTATGGGCTTGCTGACTTGAATGGTCATTGTCCACCATTCTGCCATAGTAGTGGAAGAAAGGGTTCATGTAAGAATCACCACATGATCAGACCAAAATGCAGACTCACAAAACATTGCTTTGAAAATGGTCATGTACCGGATTAAAAATAACAATCCTGCAGTCGGCATGCCAAGAAAAACTTTTAAAGATCCACATAGCATTGAAAACCATTGTTAATTTTTGCACTAACATATTTAGAAAAAAATGTGGCTGTTTAGAAATAAGCCATAAAGAGATGATAAATGACTGAGGATTTCTGCAAATTACTGTAACTAATCCCAAAGTCTATGCATTGGCACAGTGCACCATGTTTACCTTTTCAACAGTTTGGCTCTCATTTTTCTTGCAGTCATTGTGGTCTCCTTCCCTCGGTCGACCACAGTGACAAAGCTCTTGTAGGAACCACAGATCTGTCCTAGCTCGTTAAAAACCTAGCAGCATAAATCTAACCTCATTTAACTGTAAGATTTTTTTTTAACTATTTAAAGAAAACACTTTAGAATCTTTCCAAAGTGCAAAGCTTTGCACCTGGCCAGCGTTTTGATTCATCAGGAGGTTTTAGTAGTAAAGCCATCCACATTTTTCTATGTAGTACTATAAATAACTTTAGAAAAACACTTTGTTTCCTTGTTCTGTTTTGAAGCACATCCTGCTATGGTTGAACGTTTGGCTTGTTACTTATTATCTTAAACACCATTATCTAAATCATTGACAGAGGTCAAGTTAACAAATTATACAGAACTTACTGATGATGCAGCACAATTAGATTTAAGTTAATTTTCTGATCCCTTGCCTGATTCTTCATCTGTGGCTTTTAGGTTAGCTATTACATCTATTGTTGTTACATATTTCACATCTACAGTTGCTTTTCATGTACTTAAGTAAGATTTTCTTGATACTTTCTTCTGTTATTATATTTCAAATGAATCGTGTTTTGAACCAGCTGTGGTCCGCTTTGATTTACGTAATCATTATGTGCATATTTTTATTTCAGTTTTGTGTATATTAAGATATGTGGTGAATGAATATATTTTGTGATACAAACTTGAACCCTTACACTACTTCTTAATCAGTGTGGTACTGACTGCCCTCTAGTGGCTAATCATCGTTACTAAAGTTTACTGTATTATGTTAACTGAAAGACCTCCAGCTCTTGTATTTCTGTGTCTCTCTTTTGTACCTTGGCATTCTCAGTTCAAATATATAAAAAATAATTTTGATAAAATACTTAATGGTAATTTTGTTTATTTCCTTTATATATAAAATCCCTTTGTGCTTAGTGTAAGTGGTAAAAGTGATTATTTTATTTCTGGAGAGGGCTCATTTTTCAGTATTGACAAATTCATTGTGATTAAATTTGTCTCTTCTCTGTTAAATCTTATACCTTAGTCACACTATTGCACATTTTCTCTTGTGCTTTAATTTCCTATAAAAGTATAATGTGTTTAGTCCATCATTGCCTTTCCACACCTGTTTATGTCTTTTACTGCAGCTTACATTTTCTGCTCTCAGGTTTGTCAGATGCCAGGCCTTCTGCTGCTCAAATGGTGGTTGAGATGTTGTTGTTCCAGGAGTTTGCAAGGTCCAGCCTTTGCTGTGATTTAAAACACGGATTTAAAGCACAGATTTAAATCTCAGACGTTGCAAACAACAAAAGCAGTCTGCTTATCAATAAACTTGCTGGCGCGCAATACACAGCGATGAGCATTTGGTGTAAGTGGTTTCTCTGGTCCGGGTGGTACCAGCTAGTAGGTTTTGAAAAACCAAACCAGATAATTTATGCTAACATGTTAGCAGGCATCAGATGACACTTTTCCTCAGAGTGATAGAAATATTTATACATAGGAGATTCCACGTGTTATTCTTATGTGACGACTAGATGTTATGATGAATCCATAAAGTCCATCTATTTCTAACGAGATATAATTTTGTTCTATTAATCATTCCCCTCTGTGTGTTTCTCTGTAGATTTCTTTTATTAGCAGAAACGTGTGAAAACATAGACTGATACTCGCCAAAAGACTACGAAACCTTTTGTTATTCAGAAAAACGCTGGTCACTCTCACACGTTATCAGTGTAAGTGAAAGTGAGATCAGAAGGCCCAATTCTGCAAGCCGACTATGTCGGAACTGTGAATTTGCTCTTCAATGAGTAGGAATAGTATTTTCCTTTACAAAACTTTTGACTAAGCTGAAGATCTGCTTCACTGTCTCCAGTGACTTCTCTTTATGTTTATGAAATTATACCCAACAAAGTGTTTTTTATTTTTATTTCAGTTTTTCTAAATTAAATATCTCTGAATGAAAACATTTTCCCCAACATAAAATCTAATTAATAAAAACAATTATGGTATAAGTATGGTCTTTTAATGTTTTCCAGTTGAGTGACTAAAAGCCTGCAATTTCTTGAACTTGACAATAGATGGCTCCACAAGAACAAATACTGGAAGTTAAAATAAGATGAGCTTCCTAAGAAAGAAGGAAGGACAACGCAAATAATCAGTACACACATCAATCCCATAATTTTGTAATTTTGCTTGAGCTCTTCTAGCTAACATGAAGATAAAAGAAAACTGGGTTGATTGAATTTGGACATAATGCCAAAACAAAACTTTTAGAATCTAAATGTTTTTTTTTTGTTTTTGTTTTTTTTTTTAATATAAGTTGTTGATTGAATTGTATGTATTTGCTGTGTTCAAACTTGGTTAATCTGGAGACCTTCCTTTTACATCCTAATCAGACATTTCAGCCTCACAACATCTATTCTCAGCTCTTTTCCTTTTTTTTTTCTGCTTCGATGAGCATTTGGTGTAAGTGGTTCTCTGGCAAATCGTGAGAACCACAGATAGCAGGATATACTGGGTGCATAATCCCAACAAAGACTGGCTGAATCTGTGCCACCTGTTGTCAAGGTAACAGGCCTTATTTTTTAATGAATTTGATCCCAGTGCTAATTTAAAATAGATTTTAAAATTTCTATTTAATGGCTTCATTTAACTGTTATCGTTTATTTCTTCTGGGGGAAAAAAAAAAAAAAAAAAAGTAGTATAAGATATTCCCCTTGGGTTTCACATTGGCTCAGTGCTAACTTTGCAAATAAACTGTGTTTAAACATGGCCTCGAAAACACTTCAAGAGTCGGGCGGAACAGGAAAAAAAAAAGAAGAGAGAATGGAACGGTGCATGAGAAAACAGCTAATCTTATTCTACTGATCCTTAAGTTTACATGATTAAATAACGAAGAGTACACTGAAAAATACGGAATTGCTATCTTTTCAGACCATTCACTGCATCCACAGGCCTCAACTACACATTAGGGAAGCGTTAACTGGAGCCAAAGGCAGATGACCAAATCTAATCCCTCATGCAGAGAATAATCCAGTCATGTGTCCGACTAATGAGGGACCTGAGAGTCCTGGATCCTTCTGAACAGAAGCATACAAACACACACATTCTTCAACCTAAACTAATAAAACCTGGTAAGTTTTTCACTGACCCTTAAAGTGATTTGCAATCCACTGCTTCAGTAAAAACAGTTTGTCCCAGGCTAAAGGTTAAATACTATTAAAAGACTGGTGTTTTATGAGAATGCATCCGATAAAGAGTAAACACAAGGTATGTGTGAAACCGGTTTATTTTGCCATCTTGTTTAATAACACAATAAAAGTTGTGTTTCTTATGTCCTTTAAACTAAGAAACAAAAAGATTTTCTCAATGTCCTGTGCTTCATGTAATGTCACTACGCTGATATCACATGAGGTCACATGAGTCGCACACCTTCATCCTGTTAAACTTCCCTGAAGAAGGGAATTCCTTGAATCCGACAAGCTCCGAAATCCACAAATAAGTCATTAACTTAAAAGTACTGCTGTATCTCACACTGACAATTTAAAAAAAAAACTCAACCTTTAATGTGAATACATACAGTTAGTGGGAGAAAACAAAAGTCAATATACTTAAATCATCATTTTTGGTCATCTCTAACAGTTTAACCAGATCACTGTGTCAAGAAATGTTTAAATAAGAATACATAATTAAACAGGAAGTATGAACATAATGTGAAACAAAGGTTAATTGCTCTTATTCAGACATTAAAGTGAGAAGCATAAGACAATGTTGCATTCAAGCATAACAGGAAATGGCTTCAAGAAAACATTCAAAATTAGCCCCCAATTTTTCTCTAATTAGGCATTTATTTCAAATTCATCATTATCGCAATAAAAAGCAGCACAGAAAGTTTCATAAGGTAAAGCTGTGGTAAGGTGGTCAAGTTGTTAAGAAATTTATTTAACTAAAACTTCTTAGCAGGCATCTCTCAAATCAAACAATCAAACTGCAACATCAATTTTGAAAGAGAAAAATCAGTTTGGATAAAAAAAAAAAAACTAAAAAAAACATCTTTCTGCTGGTTTTTGATAACTTAAATTTGTTGACGAGATCCAAGTCTGGCTGTGACTCTGATCTTCAGCTTCGCCCACAGACTGTCGATCAGACTCAAGTCGGACCAGTCAGAAGAAAAATGTTAAACTAAACTACAAAGGGTAAAGGTCTAAAACATTATGTCCAAAGCACCACAGAAATGGTTCAAAAATCAAAATCAACCCTTTTTTTGTGGGAAGAGATGAAAAGAAGCATCCATAAGTAAGGAACCAGGACTCTGGGTCATCCAGAAAGAGGAATGATCAAAGATCACTCTTTCTAGATGCTGTGTAGAGAAAACTATTATGACCCTTGTGACTTTGCTTAAAAAACAGCTATTTCTTAATTTAGCATTTTAATAAATAAACTCAAATTGCACACTTAAATTTTGCTAAATATCTCAGTACGTTACCTCACTACTGCGATAAAAGATGAATTTAGCTTAACACTTTTTACACATCTTAACAAGGCATGCCAGCAATTATGGTGTATAGTTTTTATTTTGGTCAGACGTTGATTGATGTAGACTCGACACCAGCTTAGAATCCAACGGTTAGAAGTAAAAGACAAATGTTGGCTTTGTGCACAACAATCATCTGACTAGTAATAGCAATACTCTGACAAGCAGAAATAACCTTTAAATTCAAAAAGGAAGACATGGAAAAAAAAAACAAACTGTGAAACAACAACAAAGCCAGTGAGTAGGAGAGAGGACATGCAGCGTCTTTATGTGTGCTTTAATGTGTGTTTGTGTGCACGGCACAGCAAGACGCAGCTCTACATAGATGGTAGAGCAAACCCCATAAAAAGATTCCTGTTACCATGGATACTGAGGTTTTGGTGGACGAATTGAAGTGTGTTCAGTTTACAACATTAAGATTAAAAAAACTTCATGTGTTTTGCAAACCTGCCACACACACATTTTATTTAGCTCTGATAAAACAAAAATGGCAATCATTATGTCTGAAAAGTCACATCAGCCTTTAACTGTTGCAGCAGCCTTGACTCCAGGATGTTTTATCAATTCACATTGGCACAGTCTAACCACGCTGTTACTATAAATAACACTGTGTTCTTACTTAAGGTCCAAACTTAAATAATTCGTACACGGTCTGTTGGATGCATTTTCAAACTCAACATGCACCTTAAAATACTCACAAAAGCACTTAGTAAATAACTTAAAATCATAATAAAAATATGTGCAGACGAACACAGTCACCTCGTGTGCTTCACTCACAGTGGTGCACAGCCCTCTCTATGCCTTGTTAGAATAACATTAAGGAAACCCACAGTCTCCAAGAGTACGGCATCCAACAGCTTTAAAAGCAAACAGAGAAGTAATGAGTTTTTTTTTTTTTTTTATCCAAAACACTGCAAGTCCATCACTAAGTCCATGTAAATGTTGAATCCACTGCACCTACGCTTTGCTGGGTCAGTTATATTGCTTTGATCATTAATGCGAGGAAGTTGTGTGAGAAGAAAGAAGACAATCTTCATAAAAGGAATATACCTGTTACTTACTCTTGCATATGCTTACTGTAGTATTATTCAAAACAGTTTAGACAGTGGTGTTACCAGAAATCTCCAGATATGCATTATGACCACAATTCAGAGGCACTCTAAAAAAAAAAAAAAAGACAGGTGTTAGCTTTGGTCACTAGAAACAAATAAATGCTCGACTTCGTGGCGCACAGACTTCGTGCTGCTCCATTCTGCACACTGTGTAGGATTTCCTTTAAAGTCCTGTCCTTTCTCCGTTCTCACATGTTCATTCATTCTTTCTTCCTTCCATTACTTGATTATTTGAAGCATCCGGAGCAGCTCATCTGTCTGCTGGAGTCCATCTGCGGGGAGATGGTGTCTGGTACCACAGACTTTAGGATGTCATTCTCTGTGGCCATCATGTGCTTGACCAGGAAGTTTGCAGCGTCGCTGATATTGAGATTGTCCTAAAAGACAATGATACGGTATGTTGAAAATTGACAGAACAGTAATGGAACTACTTTTTGTCATTACGTATACTGTACAAATTCATTTATTTGAAAGCCCAGTAAGACTTCACAGTACATAATAAAAGTAAACTTTGTAATGTGTTCGATATCTGTGATGGACTGGCGACCTATCCAGGGTGTACCCGGCCTCTCACCCGTTGACAGCTGGAGACAGGCACCAGCACCCCTCCTTACCCCAATGGGATAAGGGTGTAAGGGTGTGTTCAATATTGTCTAGTAAAGTAATTTATAAATCAAGTAAATTAGTTTTCAGTGCTCAACAACAGCTAAAATCCCCCCAAAAATGTCACTGTTTTTTATCGCAGAAAATCATACCTAAACATTTAGACTGAAATGAAGGTAATGCAAATTGTGGCACCACGTTTACATCAGAGAGATGTGAAAGTTGATTTTTTTTTTTTTTTTATCAGTATACACCTCATGAAAACCTGTGTTAGTTTGAAACAAATTCATTTGAAATGTTGCTACAATGCTGTGCATTTCTTTTGGGCGAACAGACTCATTGTAGGAACTACACCCTTCGAGAATGTTGAGTCTTAGTGGCAAAAGAAAGATGGCACGCTCCGACATGTCAGTGTCAACAGAGGATGTGAGAATCAGTACAACACTAGTTGTACCTTTTTGCATGGAGTTTACATATGTGGGTTCTCTCCAGGCTCTCTCACTTCCTGATCCCCAGCACACCAGTCAGTCCACTTCTGAATGGCTCTAAAGATTAAATAAAGGTTTTGGAGGGGCTTAGTCAACAGTCCTGCTTTAAATCTGACTAAGATATTTTGGCGTGACACTAAACAGGTTGTTCATGCTCAAAACCATCCAGTGAATGCCAATAAACTGGTTCAACAAGGAAGAAGGGGTACTAGCAATGTAAAGGAATCATTGCTAGTTACTGAAATGGTTGACAGGGCAGTTGTTGCTGGTAAGGTTCCCAAAATCAGTTACTATATTTAGGGGCAATCATTTTTTTATACAGTCCCAGACAGAACTGGATAGTTATTCTCCTAATAAATTACATAATTAACTGATAAAAGTGTCATTTACATTTACACCAAAACATGTGACAAAAGGTAAAGACAGAAGTCTCTAAAGAAACTTTTTCCACATACATTTTATTTTCAAACTAAGTTGACTTTTCCAACTCAAGCCTCACAATAATCAGAATGTGCTATTTGATCAGGTTTGTGGCAAAGTTATTTGAAAGTTGTTTATCTCCAATAAATTTTTAACAACCATGCATTTCACCTTTCAAACAGCCAAATGTGAAATAATAAGCTCAATGAAATAGCAACATCATCCAGGCGATCAGTTTAATCCTGGTTACAGACAGAACAGCGAGAAAAAGATTTCTCTACCAAAAAAAAAAAAAAAAAAAAAAAACTGTGGGGGTTTTTTGATTAAATCTGCAATCTAATTCAATAGCACCAATTACCTGGATAAGGAATCTGGAATCAGGTCCTGTTTTCACATTTCCACAATCTTCTTACTTGCAAGCCAGATTGAATCTTGTAACAATGACAAGATCCTGATCCTGTCTATTTTGCTATGCTTCAAGCTTAGCATTGTTCTTAAGACACAATGTTTCAGATCATTTGATACATCGTATGAAGCCTAATGTGTAGTTTTAGAAAGAAAGAAATCACATTGAAGTTTTTGGTTCTAACATGGAAAAAAATAAAGTTCATACAAGGATGAATGCTTTTATAATGCACCCCAGATTTGCAACAGGCTGGTTGAATGGTTCACTGAAGAACACCAGGTAATGGCTTCTGAAGTGCAAAATGATCTCTCACATAGATTTATGCAAAAAATATATTTCCTGTTTATGTGGCTCATGCATGGATCATTATGTGACACTAAATTTCCAAATCTGAGTACGAGTTGAATTGGAGTTGGATCAATCAGAGGATTGATGTCACTCAATGACCCACCAAGTTCCACATACTGAAACAGAAAATCTTAAGTATTCCCAAGTCTCACCTTTGCTGACGTCTCAAACCAACCAACAAAGCCATGGTCCTTGCAGAACTGATCCATTTTGATGCCATTGTTGCTCAGTTCCCGGCCCTGATCACACTTATTAGCCAGCAGCACAGTAGCGATGCGCTGTCCATTAGCCAACATTACTTTCGAATCTAGGTCTTCCTTCCACTTAATGACGGCCTCAAAGGTGGTTGGCCGCGTCACATCGAACACAATGAAGGCGCCCATGGCTTCGCGGTAGTACACGCGCGTCATGTTCCCAAATCGTTCTTGACCTGTGACGAGCACATGCACAGACAGAGTCATGCTTTAGCACTTCGGCATTCCAGAGCATCCCTATGATGAGACATTTTCATTGTTTTTCTGCATTTTTTCCCAGAAGTATATCTAAGGCAGCTGGCAACAAGACAGCAGTCATCTGTGCCTGGATTCCGATGAAATAACACATTCCTGTAGCCTTACCATCACGTTGCAATTAAAATGTCAATGCAACTACTTGTTCCTGCTCAGAATAAACAATAATACTTGTCTGTAGGTAGTATTTAACTTTATTATCAAGATATTTTTTTTTAAATTATTGCCATGTGTAGATTCCCTTAGTTTCTACCTCATTAATGTGAATACTTAATCTGCAGCAGAGGTTGTTAAGTGTGTATCCAGCTTGCTGATAACTGGAAACCTCCACAGAAATATAAAGAAGAGAGGAGTTAGTACTTTAAGCATTGCAAGATGGCAATTTGTTGCCATCACGAGCAGGAAGGAACGTAAATCTGACTGTCAGTGGAAGAACAACTTCCTCCTTTCATCCAAGACATTGTTTTACTCATAAGGAAATGCTGTCTGCAGTGGCATGACAGCAGTCTTAGACACACACTGCCATCATACAAATGACTGTGACTCGACACACAGTCATTTGATGACGCAAGTTTCTGCTTGAATACTGCAAAACTGATTCTATAAAACATATCCGTGTTGACTAAAAGAGGTTTGTCTCATGTACTCATCTAAGAGTTAGAATACAATGCCTTGACATTGGCTTCCTATCCTTTAAAATGTTCCACACTTTGTCACATTACAACCAAGTGTAATATTGAAGTTGGAAGGTGAATCTCTGTTTGAGACTCTCACAGGTTTTCTTCTAAAACTGCCCTGTAGCTCCATCAATCTTTCCATCAACTTTGACCAGCTTCCCTGTTCCCTCTAAAGGAGGAGTATGCACACAGCATGATGCCTGGATGATTAATAAAATATTCCTGAACTGAATTACTCTATTTCAGTGCTAACATGGGTATGAAGTCAGAATTGTTTTCTAATTAGTGCTTTATGACTAGCCTGTCTGTTAGATGGTTTGTAGTTGCGCCATCCTCTGTCAGTATTCTGATGGTGCATTAAACATCAGCGACATGTTCAAAGAGTACAAAATTGCTTTCCTTGCCTTGTCTGATGAGTTCCTTGGCCTTCATGATGCTGTTTGTTCACTAATATTTTGTAACAAACTTCTCAGTTGAAATTGACTTTAACAGGGAACAGAGTAGAGGAGGTTGGAGACATAAAAAAACTATACAGAATTTTATTTGTGAAACCTTTTCAGAATTTCTAAAAACATTTTCTTTTCACTTTAAAATGATGCCATTACTTTGTGTGCCACATAAAATTCCAGTGAAACACATGCAACATTACAAAGAGCAGTAATGTTCAAAGGGTGTGAACACTTTTTTTCAGTGCACTGTAAATGTGACTTAAATTTAACTTGTAAAGTAATTCATTGTCTACACGTGTATTTTTGCTAGTGTGTGTGTAACTACGGGAGGATCTATTGTTGTTTTATTTAGGCTCCAATGACATTCCTGTGACTTGCCTTTAAATCTCCCTCACATGGACCTGATCACATGATGTAACATCATACCTAAAAAAAATGATTAGGAAACAGTGTGCTGGTCTACTTTACAGACAGCAGCTCCCTCATGACTGCGCATATTTAGGTTGTCTTGCATAACTTAACAAGGCTGATCACTGTAAGTTTGAAGATAAGTGGTATCTACCCAAATTATCAGCTTCACTCCAGGAAATGAGATGGCATTTCTAAACATTTTTAAGTTTCCAAGTTTCCCTATTCATGAACATTTTAAAATGATAAAAACCCTGCAGCAGTCAGACCATAAAATGCGTGACATACACGTCCATCACTACTAGCTTTCTGCACGTGCTCAACCTGCTGTCACTGTAGTACTTCCCCCCCGCAAATATAATTGGCTTCTTAAATTGTCCCACCTGCAATGTCCCACAGCTGAAGCCGGACAGTCTCAGAGTCCCAGTTCAAGACTTTCAAGGCGAAATCCACTCCGATCGTGGCCCTGTAGTTACTAGAGAAGGTCTGGTGAACGTAACGCCTGATGATGGAGGTCTTCCCGACTCCGAGGTCTCCGATGACCAGCACCTTGTACAGGTGCTCCTTCCGGAGACTCTGCATGCCGTTGGGTTGCAGGTTATGGTTCGTCATTCCACCTGTTGGGTCTCACAGGGCGGCAGCTCCCAGGAACTTTGACACGGTTAAACTGCGTTTCGAGTCTCCGTCTCCCGGGTTTAGGAACCGCCCTCCATGTCGCGAGTGTGAGGTTGCTCAGGGGGCCGTTCTTGGAAACTTGTGACCTGGCCTGGCCACGCTGAAGAGAAGAGCTGTGCACCCTGCCAGCTGAAGGCGGGGGTTCCACCCGCTCAAACGCAATATTAACTTTATTTTTTTTTTTCAGCTACTACGTCATGTTACTTCCTAATATTGTGACAGCTGCTCTGCCACGTTGTCTATGTTTTAGCTCTGAATAAAACAATTTAATGAAATAATTCAGCATAATCTTGTGGAAAAAAATGTCTTATAAATAAAGTACATCATTCATTACGAAAGCAATCTCAATCTGAAGAATTTAAACAGGATCTACTTCATATTTTATTTCTGAGGCAAATGCAGTATGAATGGCACCCAGGGCGGGATAATCATCCATTTCATAAAGTCAACATGGTAATATTTTACCTTCTGGATTTTTTTTTAATGCAGTATATATCATATCTTGAAATTGGCTTTTCTCTCTTTAAGAAGACACTCGTTCCAACACTCAACCTTCAGGCTTTCACAAAAACAATGCCGTGATGCTGCTTACAACAGTTCTTAGGAGCAGACATGCAATTCCAGCAGGTGTTTGCTATTTACTGTTACCAGTCTGATGGAGGAGGGGTGTTCTGTGAGGTGGAACCTCAACTGGAGACTGCAGCTGCAAAGAGGAGCTTTGTACAATAGGCGGTGCTTGATGAGAGCAAGCACTTTTTAAGCTCTCTGAATGGCTGCTATGGGAGTTTCAAGTATTTCTCAAACATGCATGAAAGAATCAGTTTCACTCATGACATGGTTTTGTTGACAGAATAATATAACAAGATGTAAAGGTGTAAAAAGTCAATTTTACATTACACCGCCCCCATTCAAATGACAATTATATCAAAAACATTCAGTCACAAATGAATGTTTTTGTGACTGAATGTCACAAAAACATTCAGTCACATAATGTGACTGAATCATTTTTTGGATTCGCTAATGCTGCAAAGAATTATCAGTGCAGAATGTAAAAATGAGCACTGAATAAAATAGATATTACAGGGCTGGTGGGGACATAAATACAACCATGGGCAAGCTCCGCATAAATATTTAGCTATAATGTGTTATTTAATGAAGGGCGCCCTAGAAACCCCATTTCCTATTATGCTTAATAGTTGTCGCACAGTGAATTGACACAATTAAGTTCTTTTTCTGACAGTGCACTTAAGTAACAAGGGCTAAAAATATGTTAAAAAAATTGCTTATGTTCCAGTTTGTTAATTATAAATAGTTACTATGTGAAATAATTGGTTGCTTTAGGTACATTTTAAAAACTTGCAACCAGTTATGTCTGAATATATATATATAATCTGCATCCCTTTGATTTTATTTTTAAATGAAGTTGTACTAGAAGGTGAAAGTAACAGCAAAAACAGTGCAGCTAAATTTAGGTGGATTCCTTTAATGCAGTAAAAGTCTGTCAGAAATTTATAAAAGAAAAATACAGGCTATCTTCAATAAGTTACAAACACAAACACACATTTTAGTCTGCAAAATGTACAAAGGTACATGCAAATATGGTAACTTTCCAGGAGTATACTTAGATTATGACTCAATAAAAAATAAATAAATAAATACTGAATATAAACACATCATCGCCTGTGTAAATGTTAACAGAGAGATAAGGGACTGAAGCCAAACTTTAAATAAAGAAATAGATAAACACATAAAGGATAGCTGCAACATAAATATCAGTTTTGTCTCACAGGCTAAAAAGCTGTGAGTCTGTGAATACAAACATTCATCTAGAACTTCAAATATTCAGAAAAAAAAAAGAACATAACAAAACAGAGTACTGTGTGAGCTGAAAGAACCAGGCAAAAGAAATGTAAATTTTGTGACCTATTTTAAAGAAACAAAACTCAATCCACAGCAGGAGACTGGCACAGCAAGGCGAGAAAATCCAACACATTTTCAACACTGTTTGCTTCTCTCTTGCTCAAACTAAACCTTAAAACAATCAAGCTCACTACTTATATAACGGCTTTGCTACTGTATCTAATAACCATAAAATTCTAATTCCAAGATATTTAAAGTTAATGCATTTAAAGAGAGTGATCATGCAAAGTGGAAACCAGCAACTTCACTAATCCAGGAGGAAAGAGTTGCAGTCAGAAACAATTTATTTCAGATGCATCCTGAGATGGAAAATAGTTTTGGTCTTCTTACAAATCCTACCTCATCATACATTCAGCTAAGTCATGTTGATAAAGAACGACAGAAGAAAACATCCAAGGTGTCTTTAAGCTCTTTGTGGGTTACATTCCTGATGATTGTGTTCACTGAGACAGTAGCTTGTATTTCCTGGAGATGCAAACAGCTTCTTTCCACTCAGAAGAGGAGGATTTGCTGAAAGGAGGATGAGAATGCACAACAAAATGCAATATTTGCAGTTTTTGTATGCTTTTTTTTTTGTCTGTAAGGGTTGCCAATGAGTAAGTGAGTCAGTAAAAAAAATGTCATTTCTGATCTTAAACTTAATTTTTTTCTGAGGTTTGTAGGTAAATAAAAACAAAACATCATTATACATAAACTCCTCAACAAGATAAAAAAAAAAACAAGTCATCCTTTCAGTGATCGTAAATAGCTAAAAATATACAACTGAAATACAACAATTCAATACACGCACTGATTTAGATGAGATCCATGTGTAATTTTAAATTAATTTTCTGAAATACTTAAAAAGAATACTTGAATAAAGAAAGATGTGATTTAAAAGCTTATAAATAAAATAGTCTTCAGCTTAACATCTGTGTTTTCTTTGGAGTTGGAAACATGTTTAGGACAAAGCCGTAGAAAATCTTTAAATGCCCTTGGCTTTCAGCGCATTAAAATTATCACTAAGTTCAGTTCTGGGTTTGTTTTTGTTTGTTTATTTAATACATTTTATGTTATTTAATATTTAAGGTTTTGTGATTGTGTGGTTCCTGTCAAAAGTTTAGATATAGTCATCATTGGCATAAATGTCATGTACATTTTTGGCTTTTATTCATGTATTTCCATCCTTCTTTTCCCAGGATGGAATAACAGTATTCCATATAACGGTAACTATTCTGTAAAAACAACCACTGGGTGCAGCAATTAAAACTTCTTGTAGAGTTGTGTAGTGTGGTCTGCACTGTAAAAATTATATATGCATCTTCACAGTGCACACATGCCTATTTGTATCTGTTACAAAACCAGTTGTGACATCTGCTTATGATGATTTTCCTGTGAGAACACACATTTTGCCAAAGTTAAAGCCATCTAACCCAAACTCTTGGAACAACAGAAGAACCATCAAGATTCAAGAAGATTGTAAATTGCAAGATGCTGGAACATTAGTGTCACAGTCCACAGCAGCAATTCGATGCATTATTGCTATTAACTGGGGGATGTAAGCAAAATCTAATGTAAATATCCTGCATATAATTTTGATCCAGTGTAAATGAAAAAAAATAAACAAAAATAACAAATTGAAAGTTTCTAGTTTTACAAAATCGCATGTTATCTTATTAAAACAATATGCCAGCTACTGTAAAGAAATAGTTCAAATTAATGATTCAAATTCCCAAATATGTGACATTTGTGTCTTATTAGTGATTATAAATGTTTGACTGGAACTGCTTTAAGAAATCGTTTTACCTGTATAAGCGGTATTCTTTTCTACATCCTAGCCCCAACTGACATTTGAAGCGTATTCAGTCCCATCTGAAAACTTTACAAAAACCAACTGATTATCCACAATATCCACATGTAGAAAGGCATTGAAAAGTTTGGTCCTGGCAAAAATGGCTGTCTTTACGGAGATAAAAATACTCCGGACAAAAGCAAAACGCAGAGAGGAGGTCTAAAGAGAGGAGGAGCTCTGGTAGTGTCTCAGCAGCAGCTGGTCACATTCGGCCTCAGAAGCCGGGGACAGCGAGGGAGGCGAGCTCTCGTCGGAGCTCAGGGAGAAATCCCTGAATGGGGACGGAGGCGTCAGAGCCATCAGCTCCTCCGGATTCTTTGCCCGTCTGCCGCCCGTGCAAGTCCCAGCCAGTTGCTCGTAAATCTTCGGCCGATTGTCGCAGCAGTTGGAGACGGCAGTCACTTCGGCGTATGTGGTGATGGTAGAAGGCGTCTGCCTGTTGAAGTACTGGGACGGACACGGGGAGTTATCTGAGGCAACGGGCGGTACCGCGGTGGAAGGCGGGAGGACGGGTCCTCCTGGCAGCATCATGGTGTTCAGCTCGCTGATGTTGGCGGTGAAACGATTGACAACGCAGCTGATCTGGTCCATGATGGTGGTACCCTGAGTTTGGCCGATTTCACCCACGCTAATGATGCTGATGTCCCCACCTTCTACAATCGCAGCAATCTGGCCGTTGTCCCCACCTCTCCGCCTGACCCCAGAAGAGAAATCGGGTGCATAGGATGGTAAAACCTGCACCTCCTCACCTCTGTCATCTGATTGGTGACCTCTTGCTTTAGCTGCACGTGGACTGATGGTGGGCAGAGGTGACTGAGAGGGTGAGCAGGTAAAAGATTGAGACAGCTGTGGCCCTTCGTACTGCTCTGTTACACTGTTTTCCCCAGTTGTGTCTCCTTTAGAAAATGGCTTGATGATGGCAGTCTGATTCACCTCGACCGGGTCTTTTTTCTTAACGTGGAACGACATCCTCTTCCACAAGTTTGGTCTGGAGCTCCGTTCAGTCTGTCCCCAAGATTTTCCATTGGAACTGCAAAAGAAACAGTTACATTTTAATCCTGCTAAATCATTTTGGCAATAACTCACATATACAGTACAGAAAAAAAAAATATTCCTCCTAAAGACTTTTGGTCTGTTCATTTTTTTTTTCTTTTGTCACATTTAATGTTTAACTTAAAGAACCTGACCAGAACCTGCTGTGTCTATTGTATTGCCACTGGCAAACTCCAAACATGTCTTCTTATGGCTTTTTAAGAATTGCTGTCTTTTTGCAACACTCCCATGGAGGCTAAGTTTGTGGAAATCCAAAGATGTTTCATTTCTGAGTATCATATTAAAATGGGCTGAATGCACTTTTCTGTTTTTTATTTGTAAAATAAATTGAAAGTCATGCATCTTCTGAACTGGTCTAAATCACCAATAAAATACATTGAGGTTTGTCGTTATAGCGTGACAAAATGTGAGAAAGTTCAATATGAAGGCTTTTGCAAGACACTATAAATAAATATATAACTTTCCTCCAAGTCATTTTATATAAACTTGTCTCTATCTGTTTCTTAATCACATTATCCATTGGATTTCTCTTCTGTCTTCTGCTGTGTGTGTAATATTAAATCTCCTTGCATGTTCTTCTATGTTCCTTAGAAAGAGAAATCCTCTAAGGATCCAGTTTTCCTCTGGGAGAACGTAACCCAAATGAGGTAGGCTGTTCTCAGCTTAGGGAGCTGTTTTTCTTAGCTTCAAATGCAGCCTGTTGCAATTTGAGGTCTTCAGTGTGGAAAATTAAAAATTGAACAACTTTGTACACGTTCATAAATAAATCTTCATACGATGTGCCACTGTGTAAAAATCCAAGGCCAGCTAAACTTTTAGGTAAAAAAAAAAAAAAAAAAATCAATTAGATTTTTTAAATAAGACTGCAAGGTGTTTAAATGTTAAGGTCTGTTTCTTTTTGATGTTGGCAGTCTGTCCGCTCTGCTTTGTCTCTTCCCACCTGACTTTCACACATTTTGCAGCTTGGAACATTACATCAAGTCTCTGCTGAAGTGGTAGGACTGAGAACAGGGCTGTTCACAGATTCATTGTCCATGACAAGTAGATATGATGGCTTTTCTCTTCACAAGGGCATTCTCTGAAATTTTAGCATCGAGAGAGAGAGAATTCTGTGACCAACCAGAACTTTGGGAGGATATGACAAAAAATCTATAATTCCTACAACAATGAGGGACTCAAACTATGTTTTTCTTTAACCAAATTTAAACCAGAATTTGAAGATGTGAAGTAAATCAATGTAACAGCTGCCACTATTGAAAGTTGATAGACAAAAAGTGTACTATTAAATTTGTGTAGAGGTCGAGAGTAATATCTGCCTCAGATGCTTTTCCTCAAATGGCAAAACCATTCATTTCTAAGGCAGACACCAAGAACAGGAACCTTTTAAAGGCCAAAACACCACACTTGTTGATCACGTCTATGTTGTATCTACTGTCCATCTTCAACAGCATATTCTGGTCTTTAGCTACCTTATGTTATCCTGTGTTGATCCACCACGTCGAAACAGGTTGGCCATGCTGCTGGATGACTTGCCAGCCTTGGCAGCTTTCTTGGCATCGCCAACGTGCATCCGCACCACGGTGGAAGTGGTGAACGCGCTGCGCACATTCTTCTCAGGCTTGGCGAGCATGATGTACACCTGACAGTATAAAAACAGCAACATGTAACAATTAGCGTAGAAAGGTAAATATAGAAGCGTAGCTCTCAAAGCAGAAAATATGGGTTTTGTGCTTGTTTCTTACTTTAGGGACAAACATGCAGCAGAGAGCCACTGTGGCACTGAGGCTCACGCTAAAGCACATAGTTATGATCTTGTAATTAGAGCCGAAGTAAATGGGCACAAAGGCCAGCCAGATAATACAGGTGGTGTACATGGTAAAGGCAATGTACTTGGCCTCGTTGAAATTAGCTGGCACGTTGCGAGTCTGCAGGAGCAAAAGACAAATAGAAATTTAGAGCAGTGCAAGTTACAATACCTATTTTTTTCACATGTTGCACAAACTTTAACAAAGTTTTTTTGTAATGCATGATTTGGAAGTAAAAGGACACATGGCCTTCTAGACTCTTTTGAATGAAACTCAAAAGTGTGATACCCATTACATGAAATAAACACAAATGTACAATGCAATTGTTAAATTTTTATGAAACCCACACAAACTTGTCCTTACATTGAACAGTTTTGGAGTACTTTGTATCAATCTATGATGTAAAGTTCTTATACCATTAACTGAGGTAACAACATTAAAAAGTTTGGGGGAAAAAAAAAGGAAAGCAAAAATTCTTATGCGAGGTACGTTTAGATAAAAACATAAATAAGGAAATGAAAACAGTCACCAAGCTGCATTGGAAGATCAGTGAGAAACAAACTGATGTATTCCTGAAGTACCTTGAAGGCATAAAAGGTGCAGCTGAGTATAAGCAGGCCATTGTAACCCAGTGGCGCCACCACTCCCAAAGTGGTCAAATTGCAGATCAAATGCACCTCACGGATACTGGGGTAATCATAGATCACCTACGAGAACGAAGCAAAGATGTTTCTCTGTTTATTTGAATAAAGCTCCAATAATATCATCCAGTATTTTGGAATCACAGATATACATACGTACCTCTGGTGGCTCTATGATAAGAAGTGCCACAATAATCCCCAGCTGCAGCAGTATGAGTAGGAAGGCGATGACCAATTGTGCGCAGGCGGACATAAAACGCGGTTTCTTGGTGCAGATCTTCTTCTTGCTCCCTGCCAGGATGCGTGCTATGCGGTTGGTCTGAATTAAAAATAGATCAAAATGAATTTGGGTGTTTCAGTTAGACTGAACGAAGATAACACTTCTCACGGTGATTTGTGTGAATAATCATTTTCCTTGACCTGGAATATCAGCCTCAGCCCACGCTAAGATTTTTAATTTTTGTCTCACTTATAACTGGCGGTGCGCCAGGCTCTGAAGCTCAGCTATGTTGTGTTTGCTGCTAAAAACCTTACATGCATATGAACAAACAAAATATCACATTGTGGATGCATGCTCTGCAGTTAATTTTATTTTAAATGCAAATAGGAAAACCTTTTGATGTAAGTCTCTTATGTAAAATATGGATATAAAAAAATAAACAGACTCATATTTATCTTTCAAATACAGTACTTCAATTCAAATCAGCTTGATAAAAAAAAAGTGTCAAACTGTTGTGCATTTTATGGTGTTATGTAAAAATGTGACATCAGATTATGCAAATGAACAACAAGTAATAAAGCTCTATCTCAGTGTTTCATAGGAAGTGACAGGAATGAATGACTAACTTCATTTTGCAAATGAGAGTACCTTGGTAACTAAGGCTGAGTAGCTCATGGCAGGGGACAGGCCGATCCCCAGCCGCTGTAAGTAGCAGTAGACAATGTGTGGCTTGGCAATTAGGCTAAAGGTGCACAGGTAGCCCAGACATATTCCGGCAAGAATTATGTAGCAAAGCTCCCGACTAGATGACTTCACCACAGGAGTGTCCCAAAACCTATATTCAAAAAAAAAAAAAAAAAGAAAAACAAACTTCAATGTATTTTATGTGACAGACCAGCACAGAAGTGATGATAACTGTGAAATGAAAGGGAAATGATACATGCTTTTCAAAGTTATTTTTTGTGTGCAAATAATCTACAAAGTGTGGCATGCAGTTTTTCAGTCCTCTTGGATCAAGACTTTGTGGAAAAGCAGATTTCACTACAGTTACATATGATAGTCTTTTGGGGTTTGTCTCTGCCAGCTGTACACATCTAGTTACTGATATTTTTTCAGATACGTCTTTGCAAAATAGAGTTAGCTAAATCAAACATAGATGGGAAGCATTTGAAAACATAACTTTTAAGTCGTGCAACAGATTCTCATTTGGATTTAGATCTGTACTTTGACTGGACCACTCTAACATAAATATATCTAAATAATTGTATTATTACCACCATAAAATAAATACCTAACAAGATCTATACTGAACTGAAATTACACCAAGTTACACCAACTATTCACAGAGTTGTCCTCATTTTGACCATGCGGTTTTGAATCAGAATATGCATTACATGTAAGAAATGTATCCATTTAATTACTTGATGAAGACAGAAGTGACAAAAAGAGTAGCCATGAGTCCCAGACAGGCAAAGACTACAGCTGCAATTGGCTCTGGATCCCCCCATCGCACATACTGGACCGGAATTGGTGCACAACCTGAAGAGAAGGATTGGAACATATAATGATATATGTGAAATTATACAAACTATACAACAATAAACGTATCATTATTTGTTTGAATGTGAAGTGATTAAAAAAAAGAGCTATGGTAAAAAATAGATCTAGCAGTGTAAACTCTAGATAAGAAAAGAGCAAAGCCATTGAACTGTCTTTGGGTATGTAGCATTTGGCTGATTTGTACAGCGGTAAGTCATTTTGTGCTACTCACCATGTGCTTTGCATATAGCTGTCTGTAAGGGAGTGTTTGAGAACAGGATAGAAAACATCTGAAGTGGGATTTTTAACGATGATCAACCCTCTGCAAACCAGACGTGATAGTTCCTCTTATGTCTTGTTTGAATATCTTGTGTGAGAGATAAAATGCTTACCAGTAAGGTCGTCTGTAGGCCAGGAGCCCAGGATACAGGCTCGACAAGTGTACTCATCAAAGACGAATTCGTTCTCCTTGCAGGGAGTACAAGTCCAACAGCAGCTGACTTCTCCTTTACGGATCACCTGGAAACACATTCACACAGAGACACAGAGCTGAGAGAAAGGTGGAAAGGTCTCAAAGCTCCAACGGCACTTTTCTGTAGCTAATCTTACACTCTGACTTCTCTGAAGGACGAGTAAATTAAAATGTGTTCGTCATGGGAAACAAAGACAAAAGCATGTACAATGTCATGGAGTTATATTCCATGTCATTTTTCAAGGCACTGTTCATTTATGGCAGCTAAAAAGCTTAATATTTTCTCCTCTGGCAAGCATGCTAAAATGCACACTGTCAGAGTGACAATAATAAATTCTTGGCTGAAAAAAGGAATGGGTGCAGTAACTGAAAAATAGATGTGTGAAAGACTGAAAGAGATTCGTTTTTTATATATATAAGTCACCAGTCCAGTTATCAGCAACACAAAGTTGTTGAAGAAAGAAAATGAGGCCCGGTTGTTTGGATTTGACAGAAAAACAGGAATTTGGTTTGGGGAAGGAAGTTCAGACCAGGTTAGGATCTTTTTGATGTTCAGTATTTAATTTCAATTAGGGTGCATTAGATACTAGCAACTGATTAATGTTGGAAAACTGTGCGATGACACAGAGGAGGACAACGGTTCCCCTCAGCACAAATAGGATGAAGCTAAATAAAGATAGACTGGAGTTGATTAAATCCTGAACAATGGCACGAGCTGCATCTCTTGTAAGATATTTTATTATCGTCATGATTAGCAGTGAACATCTGGGATTAATTTAAATCTGGTGTGTGGGTTGGACTTCACAGGTTTCCTGACAACAAGGGTTGTTATCTATCGTGGATATTATGCAGAGGTGTAGTTAATATCCTACCGGGAACTGCTACTTCAAACTCCTTTTGCTTAACACACGACTTGAAACATATGAGCCTTTGTAACACTTGGGTCCCATGTGTGAAGAAGCAGAGGCGGAATAGGGGACAGGAAAGTTGCAATGTGTTTAGAGGTATACTTTATAAAGCCTGGTGACAAAATGCAACTTAGTAATGTGCAAACCATGAAATTAATTCATTTTAAGTATGTAAATGAAATAAATATAGATAAGTAAGGACTGTATAAAAATGGTACAAAACATTGGGACACAAACTTTCTAAATCAAAGACTTTGATGGATAGTATTGGATAGCGTTGGATGCAATATCTGTATCAACCCCAAAACTGATGCCATTCAGGCTGAGGCCTCAGATCCACCCAACGATCCAGATGCCTCTCTTGAGACAATTTTATTTACATTTTCAATAATAAAATCCAAGAGTTGACGACTTCTGCTGTACACCCCTTCTCTCAGCACTCTGAATTTAGAATGAATATTGGTATTGACAGATATCTAAATTTAAGCATCCTAAAAACCTTGCATAGCATCTCTATTGTAAATTGAATGAATTGTCACTTCAAACTTAACTGAACTGAATTAAATTTGAAATCCCACCTTGATCTGAGCCTTTTGGCAGGGCTCAGAGCAGACTGATTGGATGATTTCACTGCTGTTGCTCCATATTTCCTCATCATTCATCTTCAGACCCCCCTGATCCCAACTTCCCACGTGGATGTAAGCGTACTGACCCACTCCGATCTGCTTGAAGTTCATGATTTCATACCTGTAGCACACATCAAACTACATTTTCAGTGTATAGTTTAACACTGTGCATATCGTCTCCTTTCTTTGGTCTTCATCAGAGTCCGTACCTGCCAGGGGAGTCTCCATTCTGGTCAAAGTGGATGATCTCTCCAGATACACCAGTAAAGTTGGTTCTCATTAGGTAATCCAGCAGCTTGCGGCCATCTATGGGTCGCATGTTTTCACACAAACCCTTTGAAAAACAGAACAATTATGCAGTAAATGTTATCGCCATCAGAAGTAAAGGAATCTGGATAAGCACAATTTTGAGGCTCATACTTTATATCCTGGACAGAGAGTTTGCTGCATGGCATGCAGACCATAAGCCATTGAGTAAATGGCATTTATGACAAAACCCATTTTTGTATCTTGGGCATACTGGTGTCGTAGAGATTCTCTCCCTGTGGCAAACAAAAATGAACATTACCAAAAAAACAACTTAATTTTATGCCGTCGTTGACAGACTGAAAGTGTTCAATGTGGGTGCAGGGAGCATGTTTTTTTTTTTATACTAACAGCTGCAAGTGCGGTTGTACTTTGGGCTCTCCTGTGGATGCCCTCTCAGGCGACACTGGAAACGGTGCTGCCAGAATTCAGGAAACCAGGGGTTCCTCAGGTTGGAATCAGGCTTCAAGTTCAGATAATAATCATCAAACCAGTTCACATGTGCTGACTTTAGCTTGATGGTGATCCCACCGGCAGCCTCCATTTGATAGCCATCAGTGACATCATACCTGTCTGCCCAGCCATCACTGAAAAGAGAAAGTCCAACAAGGAGGTTAGAGTAAAAACTGGAAGTGGGCAGATTTATGTGACATTTCTTATCAGATTTAATACCATTTCTACAATTGTTTGGCTTCAAACCAGCAATTTCAAATAGTGAGAAAAATGACTAAGTGCATAGTTGTGCACAGTTTTACAGAAACCATTCTGTGCCACAGCAGTTTGAATATCTTGTTAACTGCTTATCATTTTTGCAACCCACTCCGTGGTTTGACTGTTTAGACGGCACTGTCACCTCGGCAAAAGTTGCAGAAAACTATTTACTTTCCATTGTAAGTGAGGCTGCATCACTGCAGCTAAACTTGACACTTAATGACCGAGAAATAAAAGAGAACACATACTGTATATTTAGCTGACAACAAATACAAAGCCTGTATTTGTTGTCAGCGATTGTACAGATGTGCAAAAATCTTTAAGATGCACATCTTAGAGATTGCAACATAAACTACATAAAATATGGATATGTAGTTTGGCCTCATATTCATATTTTAAAATCCAACCTTTAATTTTAGAACATTGTTTCAGTGGGAAATAAAGTCAAATCTTAAATAAAACTTGTTGGCAGAATTGTTGGAACACCTAACCATCCCGTTAATGCAAACCTTTGCATTTAATGATATTTAATACATTAATTGTCTATTATGTAAATTATTTAAACATTTAATTAACAATTTATTTATTTAATTTTCTCCCTTTTAGCCCTCCTTAAAGACACAGTCTTTACTTTAACTCTAAGGCAGGGGTGTCAAACTCAATTTCACCGAGGGCCACTTCAGCATATTGGCCACCCTCAACGGGTCACATTGACGGTATAAATCAGGAGGGCATCCCTGCTAAAACACACCCCAGACAAAAGGTTGACTTCCCTCATTCAGGTCTGAAGAGGCTTATAATGAGTCAATGGTCCAGGTGTGTTAGAGAAGGAATGCATCTAAAGTTGCAGAATGGTAGCTCTGGAAAACTAGACTTGGGCACCCCTAGCATCAATGTATAAAAATACAATGTTAAAAATAAATTAAACACCTCATATTGTTAAATAACTGATTTTATGTATTGAAAATGCTGAGGGGGCCATATAAAATGACATGGCGGGCCACATGTGTTCTAGAACATTATATA
>NW_015113025.1:211484-217663 GCF_001443285.1 Poecilia latipinna
GGATAATAAAAAAAAACCCAAAGTCTAGCGCCACCTGCCGCCCTGACACCAACTCACACACATCTTCATTCGCAGTCTTACTTGCAAATCGATTTTTCTTTTCTTGGACGTTTTGATGTTAGCTTGTCCATGTCTCAGTTTTATTCGCTGGGAGAATCAATAAGCAGCTTGAAGTGACTCTGCTGCTCTCTAGTGGCGAGAAGCCGCAATGTTTGCTGGCAACAATCGGAATGCATTGTGGGAGATGTAGTTTGTCATCAATTCGTGCTCAAAACCTATTTTAAGTCAATCATCAGCCTATAAAATGCTGGGGGGGGCACATAAAATGACATGGCGGGCCACATGTGGCCCGCGGGCCTTGAGTTTGACACATGTGCTCTAAGGTATCCAAATGGCTACATTTCTGTGACAACCTGTCAGCTTTAAGTTTCAGTCAATCTATTTTTTGATTTAAAGAGGATCAACACAACATGCCTTGATTTTTTCACAATCTTTTTCTTCCGTTGACATAATGCTGAACTTCCCTTACGTGCTGGGGGTGTTCTTTAATATATGGGTTTTATTAAGTTTGTTCTCATTTTTATAACTTCCCAACCTCTTCTTTTAACAGATAAACACTCGAGGACAGAGTGGTTCCTTGCTATTTCATATATGCCACCCACAATAGTGATATAATTATATGTTTGCATCTGCTGGTGGTCATAATGTCATGGCTGACTGGTGCAAATGCCTTCTAACAAACTTAAAGAAAACAAAAAACTGTGAGAGAAGTAATTGTCTAAAAACTTATTTAACCAAGCTGGAGTTACACAACAGTGTGTGGGTGTTTTTATAATGTCTGATTCTGGTGAGGTAGGAGATCATTTCATAACACATCCTTAGAGAAGCGAGTACAGAAATGGTGCACTGGCATAAAAAAAAAAGGCAGGAATAGATTTGAAAAGCATAGAGGGCTTTGACTCTGGATAGTTTGAATCACTGTTCAACAAGCGCTCTGAAACCCACACATCGACCTAGCAAGGCACCATGCTGCATACGGCGTGTTGCTATACCACCTACATGCCTGAAGACACATATATGTGTGCTATGCAAGTGTGTGTACACAAGCATCTTGCTCTGATTTTTCATACAATTTTTAGAACAGCCCTTTTTTTAACAATCCAACTGCAAGAAAGGTGTAATTTTTACACTTGAAACTGAAGAAGGGGGGGAGAGAAATAGACTAAACATCAACAACTGTCTGATCTAAATGGACTGAAAGCTTTTCTCCATGACCTATAAGCAATCTCAGCTGCTGTGTTTCTGCATTTGTGGGTGGAAAACCAGGGAAGGATCACATTGCATTAAGAGTAATAGAAATTCCAAGTGGTTAACAGGAGCTCTTGTGTGAAGAAACTGTGTGCAGCAGCCAGAACCCAGGGTGGAGATTTGTTGCTCAAGGCTACTTAAACTTACAGTGGTGCATACTTGTGATCAAAGGGAAGCATATGATTTTTAAAGAGTTTAAAAAAAATAAAAAGTTTGACTTGCGTTTTGTGTTCACCCCTTAATCAACCACTTAACAGCCAGTATTTATATATATTAGGCGCCTTTTGCTTGTTGTTCGTTCTTCTTCGGCAAATAGCTCAACCCAGTTAGATTTGATTGAAAATAGCTACTTACCATTCCTTCCAGCGACTCTCAAATAGATTTGGGTCTGGACTTTGACTAGGCCATTCTAACACACATATTTGTGTGTTAGAATGGCTGTGTGCAGTCACTGTGCAGCTGGAAGGTGAACCTTTGTTCTAATCTTTTTTTTTTTTTTTGGCTGTCCAGCTTTTCTGTTCCCCCTGAAAAAAAAACTTCCTCTCAGAATGATCCTGCCATCACCATGTTTCATGATGAGAATAATATTTTCATATAATATTTTTCATCATAATAATATTTTCCAACACACCAGGTTTACTCTTAGTCCAAAAAATTCCTTTTTGGTGTCATCTGACCAGAGGACTTTCTTCCATACGTTTGGCATGATCCAAGTATTTCTCTACATTTATTGGACATAGGCATGCACACATGGCACAAAGGCACACAACTGGCAACAAAATCTCCAGACTTGCATAAAAATCTAAATTTCTGCAGGTCACTAAACAAACCTGTAGAACAAAGAAACACTAGTGATTACATTAAAAGGGCAAATTTTGGACGGGGAATGCATATCTCAAATTTTTACAAGCAAAGCATAATTTAAGTAAAAGAAATCCTGACATCAATAAAATAATTATACAATGGCAACACAGCTAGAGTATTTATGATGTATGAGCTTATGGAAAGTCTAGAGAGTTGTGTTTTTGCAATATGTAGTTCAAGGTTATTTTACATTTCCTGCTGTCAAATTTGAGCGACAGCCTACATATGTGGCTCTTAATGAGGAAAGGCATTTATAGAACACCAGGGACGAGAGCGAGCCAGAGAGCCAAACCTTAAAATAAAACACGTTATTCTCGGAGAGAGATTGGAACCTCTCTCTAGATCCACCGCCTCTTCTTCACTTGTTTGCATCCCCAATTTTTTTTTTTTTTTTTTTTGCCCAGTCTTTGGCTTATTTTCTTTTAAAATAATTTGCAGGCAGATGGTCATATAACATGTTAAAAAAGAAGGTTTATTATAGAAACTGAGAAAACAGGGATCTCAGCTTTGTATTTCTAAAAACATGGACAATGCAGTCATTTTCATCAAAGTGAACAATTAATATTTAGGTGACACTGGTACTTTGAATACATAAAAATTAGGATTATAAAACATAACAATTTGTCACAATATCTTTACTCCTTGATCTTTTTTTAAATTGATTTGACAAACCAACACAAAGTAATGTATCTTTGTAGGGTAAAAGGAGAAAGAATTAGATTTTTCAGAATCAAACAAACGTCTAAAAAGACGGACATTCCTTTTTATTCAACCTCTCTGAGTCAATACTTTGAAGAATCACCCATTGCTGTAATTATAGCTGCAAGTATTTTGCAACTATAAGAGTTATGTCTCCACCAGATCTAAATTTTCCTCAATTCTTCTTTGTAAAATAGCTCAAAGTCAGTATGACCGGATATGGAATGACTCTGAACAGCTTTTTCAAGTCATGCCAGTGGTTCTCCATTTGATTTACTGGGTCATGCAAACACAAAAACAGCATTGCTCTAAACTAGCAATCTGTACTTCTAGCTATATGTTTAGGGTAATTATCCTGCTGGAAGGTGAACGCTGCAGTCTTAAGTCTCAAACAGATTTTCATTTAGAATTACATTGCCTTTAGCAGCATTGATTTGATGACAAGCTGTGATCAGTTTCCTTCTCGCTGCTAGTGTAAAGCTTCCTACATCATAATTCTGCTGGTTCTTTAAATCTTATCAGTGAGTATCTGTCACTCATCCAGAGATACCAAGGACCTGTTGTTGTTATATTTAACACCGAGACTACATTAATCACAGGTATTCTTGATTTAAAACATTTTTGAGGGGAAGGGGGAGCAAAACTTTTCCCTTTTTTAAGTACAAGCATTTTGTCATATGCTTTTCTTTCCATTTCACATTCATAAACTAGTTTGTCCTGGCCTATCATCCAAAATACCAAGAAAATATGTTAAAATCAATGTATACACTGTGAAAGAAAGTATCATAGAATGTAAAAATACCTTGAAGTTTAAAGGTCACCATTAAACTGAAAGATGCAATGATGATGAGGATGAGAGGACATAGATGGTTCCGCTATAAACAAATACATCGGGATGGATGACGCTGGACATCTGGAGAAAGTGCAAAGTAACAAGACTGTGAATGTAGAGGCACAAACTGTGCAAGGCTACAACTTTTATTCCCTAGTAAAGGCAAGCAAGACACACAGCGACAAGACGTGCAGGCAGAAATTGAAAATGATAGATTTCCCTGCTCACCTTCCCACCAGCAGCAGCTCCCCCACCAGGCGCTTTCGTCTCATGGCCATCAGAATGCCTCGGACTGTCATGCCCTCGCAGAAGCAGGCCACCACTCTGGCTTTGGGTAGATGGGCCATGAGCTTTTGCAGCAGTTTGTCAAAGTTCTGTTCCCCTGCATTACTGTATATTTTGTCAGAGTGGGCAATGCAGATCCCCTCTTTTGCTGCCATGTCTTTGAATGCCTCCATACCGCTCTCACCATAGTTACCTACGAATGGAAGCACATTATTTAATAACACACAGTCAGGTGTCTGTCATTCAATCTAACTAAATGAAATGAGAAAAAACTGGGACTTTTCCTGACCAAATAAAGTCATTTTCAGACATTCTTTACTGGAATCTAGTCAAAAATCTGACAGATTTCTTCTAGGAACAATTTCTTGTGTGGGCTCACATGTATAATTGCAGTACAGGAAAACAAAGAAACACTTGTGTAATGCCAACACAGCACTTGAACATGTTGTAATTCTGTTCCTGTCATGGGAGACGCTGTCGAGTGATTGATTTCCCCATTATTGCTGAAAAGTGGGTCACCTAGTTTCTGCAGATGTGCAAGTGCATACCAAAAATTATTATTTACTGGGTCATAAACTCTGCCATTAGTTCATAGAAGCCCACTGCGGTGCTGCAAGCATGACTGACCTACATTTATGAAATAGATAAGTAATTGAAGGAAATGGTCTGATGACTAATGTCCGTTAATTAGATTTATAAGCCTGCCTAATTCTTGCAGGGACATGGAAGGACTGGTGTCTAACTCCAGCTGACAGTGGGTGAAAGGCGGCCTACACCCTGAACAGGTTAGATTACTAATGTGCCCTATGAGTTTACAACATATCACAATAATTAGAGCCTCCATTAAAATTTCCGCTCATCTTAAATTGCAGCGGATACAGAATCTACTGGATTAATAATTTTAATAAAATTGTGCCGTTCATCAGTGAAGAAGGATTGCAGGCAGCTGGTGGCTCAGTGGTAAAGCTAAATGCACAGAGGCTGCACACCACTGTCCCAGGTTCGATTCCCAGCCGGGACAGTACCTGCATATTATCCTCCCTCTTTCATCCTGTCAAGCTACTAAAAAATAAAAAGGCTGTTAGTGCCACAAAAGTTTTAAAGAAATGAAGAACTGATTTTGCTAAGTTGCTTAGATCCTTCCAGATATGTTTGAAAAATGTCTAAAAATGTTTCTACATTTTTGTGATAACATTGTCCTAAATCATAATTATTTTTAATTTTAGAGGCAAAACTTACAACATCCATAGAAGGTCATAGGAGTTTAGTTGTTGAACTGAAGAAGAGTCATTCAATATATTTTATTTAAATCAACGCAGGACTACAGAGTACCTGGTTTGCTTTTAAGGCTATCTTTCCCTATATTATGCCCAAAGCAAAAGTTATTCTCACATTCTGGACCAGGGTAGCACCATTTCCTTCGTTATGGTGGTTATTGAGAGGCGAAGAAGGTCTCTTGCAGGGTGTTATCTTTTTTTATTTTTTTTTTTTTTTTATTTTTTTTTGCAAATGATGCAAAGAAGAAATAACATAAGATTCATGGTTTTCCTTGGAGAAACAACTGACAGCCTTAGTTCTCAAAGCAGAAAATAACATTTGAAATCTGACTTAACTGTTTTGAAAATTCCGTTCAACACAAGTCAGTTTGTTATATAAGAAAACAGAAAATACAGTTTAGATTCAGCATTTATTCAAGCGCATTAATAAACAGTGGTAAGAACACTGAAAGCTTAACAGAAAGTGTGGTAACACACTGAAGAAAAAAAAATCAAGAATTATACACTGGCAGCACATTTGTTTCCTAATAAATAGGATTAGTGACTCAAGAACCGAGTCTATGAAAATGATGATAGCGTTGTGTGTTTATTCCTCATGTGTTCTGCCAGGCTTAGAGGATGGTTTACAGATCCAAATGGAAAAAAAAAAAAAAGATTTTGAGATGCCATGTGTCCTTTTGAGCATGGTTTCAAACACACGGATATTTTAACATTTGACTTTACCCACTTAAAAATGATTTTTCCTACAATATAAAAACCATTTTCTGTCTAAATCTGACCATGTGAAACAGGTTCAGCTTCATGCAAATCATACCCTGATTCATCAATGAAAAATTACAATCTACTGAAACTACACGAACAGAATCTCTAAAACCAGACATTTTACAGGAAGTATCTTTTTTTTTTTTTTTTTT
>NW_015113025.1:221934-227320 GCF_001443285.1 Poecilia latipinna
GTGTCATCAGCGAATAAGATAAGTTTTAATACATTGGACACTTTACTGATATCATTTATATAAAGATTAAATAAAACTGGTCCCAATCTATTGTTTTTTTGTGTTGCAGTGATGGAGCTAGTAAAATGAAAATGCGTCTTAGTACGGTAGAATATTCTGAAAACTTTGTCATTTGCCAGTTCTATTTACAAAGATGCTCCCAGGTGATAAAAACCAAGAATGCAGTTTCTAAAAAAAATAATAATAATGAAAAGACTATTAAAATATAAGAAGATTCATAAAACATTTAATTTTATACAAAAATTAAATGCTATGAGCATGTGTTTGACTACACCTGTTAACAGTGTCAAAAAGGCCAGTAACTTCTTCGTTGTTCTTGGTATTATTTCTCTGGATGAGCAGCAAACTCTTCTGACTTAAACCTTTAATTTGTGGGTTTTTGTCCTGAGGAAGATGAGCGAAAGCAAAGCCAACAATGCAGACCAGCTAAAGGCCTCTATTAAAGCCACCTTAGCTTTCTGAACACCTAAGCAGAGCTAGTTGATCTCCTCCATGTCATACTGCGTCAATGAAGTAAGTGATTCAAAAAGAGCTCCATTTTGTTATGATCTCATATAAAATTGAGCAACATTTTGTGTTCTTACAGAAAAACATCACTCTGTGTGTAGTGACTCAAATCAACGGACAATATTTCTGATTTATTTAATGTAACTGGACACATGTTTCACTAGTTGGGTTAATTTACTGGAATTAATTTGCTTTCAATGCTATTAAGATGCTATATCTATCTATAGAAAAACATGAATGTTTGTTCACAGGCATACAGTCTTACCCTCTGTGTGTATTGCAGACACATAGCTCCAGCTGTACCTCTTGACAATGTCCACCATGGCTCTGGCTTGTTGCATATCTGATGGCACCACTCTCATAAAGTATTTATACAGACTCTGTTGGGAGAGATTTACATGTTCACAAGTCTGATGACATACTTGTGTGTGTTTTCAAAGAATGGTCTGTACACTAATTTGTACATACAGAGCATCTGGCCTCGAGGTTATACAATTTCACCAGGAACTTTGAACATTTCCGGTTTGTTTTCCAACTTTACCTTGTCGCTGAGATCCATGCTGGTGGCTGAGTATGCAATCTGTGGGATATTGAAGAGCTGCAGGAGATTCTGCACCTGGATAGCCACGGAGCTGGATCCTGGTCCGATGAGTCCCACGATGGGCTTCTTTCCCTGCAGGAGTACGCTCCCTCCTTCTACTGTGCATCTGGCCTGGCTCTCCTCCTCGTCGCTGGACACTAGTGTGTCCCGGATAAACTCAATGCTCTGCTCCAGAGCCACCGCTGAGTGCCAGCACGAGTCCCTGGTGAAAAAACATTGAGCTCACCATCACAATATTTTGGCAAAAAGATTAGAGGGAGAGAGGATCTGATAGGGCTTCCCGAGTGAAACAAAGCCGATAAGAGGGTTTCAAAAGTCTGAATTAGTCAGTAAACTTGGCGTTTAAATTAAGTTATTTTAAGCTCAAATTTTGTTAAGCTTTGACTGGGAGATTTGTCCTAATTCAATAAAGTATGTTTGAGGCTGACCTCAGTCACTTCTCATCATTGTGAAGCAGAAATATTGTGTTCCTTTCTTGTAATGCTCATTGATATTTTGGAAACAAAACTACTAACTGTAGCAAAATGACTGTATATGAAGTATATCATTTTACACAGGGTTTCTCCAGCTACTAAATCTGGATTTACTTCAAGATCATGGTTTTCAAATTGTGTTATAAGAGTTGTGAATAAAACGTAGTAGTAATGAACAAAAAGACATGCACGTTTAATATAGAATTCATAAGCTAAAGTCAAAAAGATTTGCTTATCAGGAAAATATATAAACATAAGCTACTGTTTACAGCTTCTATAAGCTATAAGCTACCCAATTCTTTGGAATATTCTTTCCAGAATATTCCAAAGAACTCAAAGCAGATAATAAAGTGTCAAGAACAGCTAGTGGTACTACTTTTTCACTTCAAACTTAAAACAGTGATCTGAAAAACAAACAAAAAAAAGAACCTCAGCAACATAGTCTCTTAATCATGCTTCTGTTTCAAGCTGAAAAACTAGATATTCTACATTTTGTGCTCAGTAACAAGCTTGCTGATAATAGCAACAAGAACAGGCTACTGTGGCTATTTTGGATGTAGTTGAAACTCTCAATAATAATTCCAAAAATATTCCTGAATCACTGGTTTAAGGTACTTTACAAGTGGAAAGAAGGCAACTGGTTTACTTGGATTACCTTTTTTGATCCTTAAAAATTTGAAGGAGAATTGTTTGTTTTATTCTGTTAATTAAAAGTGGATTCCTTCTCAACCAGCCTTCTGTCCTTTTTTGTGCCTTTTTTCTTCTAACAAGAGATCATTAGTTTGCATCCAATTCCCAGAAGTCTCCTTGAAAGATTATTCCTGCTCCCCTCCCACCTAAAATTGTTTTACTCTTATCTTTAGATAATTCACTTTTAAATTGATTGGTATTTTTGTTTATTTCGTTCTGTTATCTTTTATAGCTCCTTTCACATTTATCACCACTCCTTGCAAAGATATATTAAAAGCCCTAAAATACATGGTTGTTATGGAAACTTGGTGACCCTAAGTTACTCTTTGCTGCAGTTTTCTAACACTGAGCCTTGGAGATATTTTTACCTTCTTTACCATATTCTTCGCTGTGCATTGTGGCTAAATAAACATGAATCTTCACCCAGGTTTGTTTGTCACAGCTTTAATTATTTAAAGCTGTAAAAATGGTACATATTTTTCTACCTGTAAATGTGAGTGAGTTTAGTCAAGAAATTATTTTTATGAAGCTATTTTAAGTCATTATGGTCAAAACATAATGACTTAAAATATGAAACGAATTTAAGTAGCATGTTTTCTTATCTTTACCATTTTGAAGCGGTTAGGAGAAATGATTCCCATCATTGTTGTAACTCAGAGAAACAATCTAATTGAAAAAGAACAAAACACACTGAATTAAACATATTTAGAAATTGTTAGGGATACCAGGTAATGTGGCACCAATTATTTTGGAAAAAAAAAATTTTGAAAAATTGAAAAATACAAAACTTATCCTATAATTTTTTCATCCTTACTAAAGTTACTCACAAGGCTGCATTTCTCAAACTTGTCTTTAATGATAAAGGGTGGAGTTATCTCTTGCAGAGGTATTATTGTATGTATATTTAATGGTTAATTTCCATGTACCGGGGTGCAGATTGAGAAAGCTGGAAAAAAAGTTGAGTGATTAGAAACACTAGAAACTGAAGTAAAATGAATTAATTTAAAATATTTAATTGTTAACAGTAAATTTGTTTTGATTTTTTTAGTTGAACTGCTATAGCTGATTACCTGAAGCATTTAACAACTCTTGAATAAAGATTTTATCTATTTCTCAAAACTGCTGGTTGTTTTAAATTGCAAAGTTGTCTAAATGACATTTAAATGGCAAAAGTGTAGTGCAAACACTCATATATTACATTATCTTTGGTTATTGCTAACTTAAGCCATCAGCTTCATCCTAACTTATTTGCGATTTTTTTTTTTGTTTTTGTTTTTGTTTTGTTACAAGTTGTAACTGAGTCTTTTTTTCTAACAGATTATTCCGAGTAGGTTAATTATTGACTTGCTAAAAATAAATGGAGGTACTGCTCCTGTTGCTGACCTTATCTCACAGCCCAAAGAAATATTGGGAAGGATATTGGGGTCTGCATTAATCCTGTCCAGAGTGTGCATCATGGCCTCCACTCTCTGGATCCCATACTGCTCACGCACTGCACCGCACTTTCGCTCATGCACCTAAAGAAAGTGCACCAACAAGTGGATTGTTAACCTTCATCTCACAGACACAGGATACACAAGGACATAAACTCACACAGCAGGTACCTTGTCTGCAGGTGGTTGGTGGTGGACAGAGAACAGAGCTCCAATGATAATGTCCCCTGGGAGATGCGCCAGCACCCTTCTCTCATTATTCTGGGCACTGGCCACAGCCTGCTCTCTCAAGCTCAGCCAGCTCAGATCAGTTGCAAGCAACAGAATGACTCCAAACAACCTCACACAAAATCTTTTCATTGTGCATGTGCTGTTCTTTAAACCTGCCTCCATCCTCTGCCCTCTTGTAGTGAAGGCTCACATGAATCTCTTGTGTTTTGCATGGAGAGAGCAAAGCCGCAGACAAGAGTTAGACTCCTCCTGGGGGGAAAAAGATGCACATAGGCTAGGTGTGGAAGAACTGAAGTCAGAACAAGATGCCTTAACTTGACACTAAAATTTTAGAGCTGAGCTAAAAACTAACCAAACACATACTTTCTGCTTACCTTTTGCCATCCAGATTTCAGTCCATTTGAGAGCGTTTCCATCACAGAGGAAAAGTAAAGAGCAGCCTGTGCAGCTTTTTTACTCGAGCTCAGTCTGGTGCCTGGCTACGGCAAACTGCAAATAGCAGCAGATAATACAGCCCGTTATTGGAACATGCTTGACTTACTGACGCACAAGACAACCCCCCCTCCTTCTCTCCCACTCCTCTCCTCCCTCTTCCACCTCCCTCTCCTCCTCCATCCCCTCCACATCCAAAACAGCGTGGAGAGCATCACCACTGATTGTTCGGATGGGAACTTATGGAAATAGAGAACACACACTGCAACCTCAAACTTCAGTGCAGGTTATTATTTTTATGAGATCCTAAGGAAAAAAGGACGACAATTGTAATATAAACAATAGCTTGAGCTCACTGACTTTGTCTGGGCCATCTAAACCATTCTGTTATAGCTCTGATTGCAAGAGCTGTCCTCCTGCTGAAAGGTAAAACTCCTTAGTTTTAAGCCTTTAGCAGCATTTAAAGATAATACAGTATATTTTAGCTTCAATTATCTGTCAGCCTTATGCTGTCAACACAGAGAATCTAAACCTGTGGGAATAAAATCTGGAAAACAAGATGATATCACATCTCCTACGTGGTTTTAAATGTTTTTGTGCCATTTTACGCTTAATTGTAAATCTTTCGAAATTAATGATTAACCTTTGAAAACTTTAAGAGGTTATTACATTTATTTGGTGATGAGGTGGGAATTTGAAGGTTGCCATTTTTGCTAAAGTGTAAGTCAGCACGGACTCATTGCAGTAAGTGCTTCTTTTTCTCAGAAAATAATCAGATGACCTTCCTAAAGCTATTCTTCAAAGGCTCTAAATATTATTTAATGATTATTCACCAACCGTCACAAACACAATGACAAAGAATTTCAATTTACCAAGTTAACATGACTTCCGCCCATGCATTCTTCCTTCCTTCCTTCCTTCCTTCCTTCCTTCCTTCCTTCCTTCCTTCCTTCCTTCCT
>NW_015113025.1:231027-238759 GCF_001443285.1 Poecilia latipinna
TTATATATATATATATAAAATAGGGTATAGTCAGAGGTTTCTCATCAATCACAGTATCAAAATGTAATATGGCAGCCTTGCATGTAATTGGAATTGTATAAAAGAAAAAAAAAACAGATTTTCTATTTTATCTTATTGTCTATACCAGTTTATCCATGCTATGCTGGTGCCTGTCTCCTGTGGTCTTTGTGCAGGACGCATGATACACTTTAAATAGATGCATGGCGCCTTCTAGTGGCAGGACACCGGTTTTCATCGACTACCTTTGCCGTCCTTTGTAACACTTGCTAGCAGATCTATAATAAAGCTAAACAAATCCGAGGACCACAAGGTTTTGTTGAAATTGGCTACAGTCGTGAGTGTTGAGAGTCATGTGAGAGACGAGCAGTGAATTAAAGATATTCAAGTTGTTTTTGTTCTTGGAAATCTTTACAAAGCAAAGCACTGCCCAGAGCAAGGTTTTGAGTCAGCTGCTTCTCAGCGAGGACACTGCATAAGGTCTCTGCTGTGAATTGTGAAATATACTGCTGATTATCACCAGAGTCAGTAGATTTCTGAAGAATGTACAAACAGAAATAGATGGGTTAGACTTTAGTGAACATTAGGATAAGCATCCTCTGCTGTTGGAAAACAGGAAGTAAAAATGAGACTTTGAAACTCAAAACACAAGTACTTTGTGTTTCAAGAAGTAAAAAGAAACTATTAATTAATAAAAAAGAAACTATTAACTCATATGACAACCAAGACCATTCTGGAAATTATAGTGGCTCAGTAAGGTCTTTATAAATGTATTTACAATATTTCTTTACTTGTGTGTAATGCTTTTTACACAATCTAAAATAGGCTATGGCAAGATGAGAATGCTTAAAGTTATTTTCAGCCAAACCAGTTTAACCTAAATATGGTTAAACAATTGTCTTTCAACTTGTCGTTTTGTTTTGCTATTATGCTGTAAATCATTATTAAATCAAGAAAATGTCGGCCCTCCCACAACATGCAGTCAGGCCTTTGGAGATATGAGGATATAGGGTGAGTAATCACAGTCAGAGCATGTATTGATATATTTTCCCTATTTTTTTCTTCTTTATTTTTGTTTATCATCAAATTCTTCCCACGACGGTGCTTATTTGCATCTTGTTGGCAGGAGAAAAACATGATGTGTATAAACACTGTATAATCAAGTTAATGAGTGTTTTTCTTTTAACAGCTACCAGGGGAAGGATGGAGGCTGGAGAAAAAAAAAAAAAAAATATATATATACTAGGGGTAGGATACCCCTAGTGGTATCCTACCACTAGTGGTAGGATACTTGCTCCCCTGTGGCAAACACTTGGCAGCAGATGTGTTGTGTTATCATGATAAACAAATTCATGCAGACTGATCTTTTTAACAATGGCTGTTGTGTTGAGTACTAAATGTCACGAGACAGCATCAGTGATGTTAAGATATTTGAGTTTTTCTTCTTAGAAATCATCACAAAGCACAGAACCGCTCAGAGCAATTGTGTGTAAGTCAGCTGCTTCTCAGTGAGGACTTTGTTTCATGTCTTTGCTGTGAATAGTCCCGTATCTGTGATATGTGACGACAGAGTAAGTGGTTTCTGAAGAATGTAGAAAATGTAGAGGATTGGACCGAGGTTTTTTGGTCATTTTAGAGGGCTAAAAACCTTAAAAGAAAGTTGTGGAGTTATTATTATTATTATTATTATTATTATTATTATTATTATTATTATTATTATTCTTTAGGCACTGCCTGTAAATGTGTTAGTTAATTGAAACTAAAAAATGCATTAATTTAACATTAACGTTAATGTTAAAATTAAATATGCATACAGAGTGAGGTTTTTGTGGCAGAATTTAAAACTGTGGTCCCACTACTGTCATGGAGAGTTTTACAGAGCAACCACAGCAAACACAGTGATGTTCTGTGTGGCTATATATTGGGAATTAAGCTCCTGCCAACACAATCTGAAGCATAAAATTAGTAAATATACCACCAAAAAGGGTGTTTAATATACAGTATATATAAAACTTCAACCTTGTATCTAATGGAAATAAACCCCAGAGCACATGCTATTGATTCTGGAAATGTGGAGATGCTTTTCTTACATTTCAGGTTTTTATCAATAAAAGATTTTGAAAACCACTTATTTATTATTTTCCTTCCAGTTCAAAGCAATGCATACATTTGGGTTACTCGATCGCATAGAATTTCCCAACACAGAGACAATGAAGTTTGTGGTAACATGACTAAACAAGGGATGCAACTACATTTGAAGGCACTGTAAATTTGATTGAATTCAATAATCTATAGGAATTAGACAAGTATATAGAATAAACATATTGTATACATTTGCATTTATAGCCATGGCTAAATTGCAGTTCTTGTCCCGAGAACAGCCTTATTACATACATAACACCTCTGGAAAAAGGAAAATATTTCGCACAATTACAAATCTGAACTGTAAAAAAGGAGCAGCATTCAGTTTTTATGCTCCACAAATCCAGAAATGTCCAAAACACAGCTGAAACACTGAATTCCTTTAAATCAAGGCTAAAATCACCTTGGCCCCATATTAAGAGTTGACCTTTATTATTAATAACTGGATCATTGATTTTATATTTGATGTATATTGCTAATTATTTTTTTCTTGCTAAGTTTGATGATGGAATTGGACAAAACGTAATGTTTGTTTGGTTATTGTGTTATATTTTATATAATGCACTTTGAACTGCCTTGCTACTATATATACATACATTTACTTGACTTAAACTATGAAGATTAGTTCATTAGTTCATGTGTAGGTTCTTCTCAGGCTGTTTGCACCACTCATGACGTAAGCTCGAGGGTATTATAGCATGTGACTGAGAGAGCAGTGGAAGGGTGGGGGGGGGAGTGGGGTCTCAAAAACTTCAGTGAAAATTCCTCCCACTTTCCCACTGTGGAAGTTTTTGGTTCGTCTCTCAGTGTCTGCTTCGCCTCTGAAAGGAAAAGCTTTGCTGCTGAGATGTGGGGGGTAAAAGTTATTATTTTCATCCTTTGTTTGGTGCCCACCTATCAGCAGTTCCCTCGCCTTTGTGTAACGCAACAAGCCCTGCGGACCAAGGAGTGCTGTCCGGTGTGGGAGGGGGACGGCTCAGCCTGTGGAGCCAGGTCAGGCAGGGGCTCCTGTGAGGATGTGGAGATCTCAGAGCAGCCCGACGGACCGCAGTACCCCTTCTCGGGACTGGACGATCGAGAGAAGTGGCCTTTGGTTTTCTACAACCGGACTTGTCAGTGTGCAGGGAACTTTATGGGGTTTAACTGTGGGGACTGCAAGTTTGGCTACTTTGGGGACACCTGCAACGAAAGAAGAGAGTCCCTCAGGCGGAACATATTCCACCTGACCAGGGCTGAGAGAAACAGACTCATTTCTTACCTGAATCTTGCCAAGCAGACGATCAGCAGGGACTATGTTGTTGCAACAGGGACCTATAGGGAGATGGAGAATGGCTCCAATCCGATGTTTGCTGATGTTTCTGTGTATGATGTGTTTGTCTGGATGCATTACTATGTGTCTCGCAATGCGCTGTTAGGTGGGCCAGGGAATGTCTGGAGAGATGTGGACTTTGGACACTGGGCTCCTGCATTCCCACCATGGCACCGTGTTTACTTGCTGCACTGGGAACATGAGATCAGGAAGCTGACAGGAGACATGACTTTCTCCATTCCCTACTGGGACTGGAGAGATGCACAGGACTGTGACGTGTGCACTGATGAGTTGATGGGGGCCCGGAGCCCCCACGACCTCAATCTTATCAGCCCAGGCTCTGTCTTCTCCTCTTGGAAGGTAAAGTAAAGCGTGCTTTTTTTCTTTTGTTTATATAAAGATGTTTTTGAAAAGATAATTGATTGTCTTTTTTTTTACCTAACAAGCAAAACAGAAATTTAAAATACATGCCAAACAGAAACTCTCTTCAGTCCTCTTTCAAAAAATATATATATATTTTTACCCTAATAGGAGGGAAAAAGAAATACAAGAACAATTCCTCTTTTTTGGCTTTTTCGTCAACTGAAATTATCATTTCAAAAAGAAAAAAAATATCCCAACCATGTGAATAACATAATATTTCAAACAAAAATAGCTTGATTTGTAAAATCTTGAAACAACTATGATTAACTTTTTTTTTATAAGTCAACAATAACAGACAAAAGAGGTAAAAATGGAATCCATAGACGTTCCAAGGCAAAGTAAACTGACCCAAAATAAACATAAAAGCACATTTTGTAGAGCATTTGTACCATTACATCTGCTGATTTACTGGGGAATTATTTTTTAACATAGGCCCCAGTTGCTTTAATAACTTTTTCCATCAATACACAAATCTTAAAACTGCAACACCTTCTTTCAAAGTTATGATTGAGATTTTCACACTAACCCAGCCTTATTTTGTAATCCCAATCAGCTAGTTTCTCTTCTTTTTTTTTTTTTAAAGTTCAAAAGTGTACTTACGAAAGAGCTTACGGAATAAACTCAGAAGAAAATCTTCTAGAAAGGACATTTGCACAAGATAGAAACTCATATTTGTGTTTCAAACCCGCCTGTTTATTCCTCAATTATGGATTAAGTAATGTTTAGTTCACTAATAAAGGTTTGTGTTTACAATTTAACTTTCTGTACTCGGCAACAACAGGTGCTGTGCTCCCAGTCCGAGGAGTACAGTAACAGGGGTGTTCTCTGTGATGCCAGAAATGAAGGCCCCCTCCGCCGTAACCCTGGAAACCACGATCGAAATATTGTGCAAAGATTGCCAACTTCTGCAGATGTGGAGTTCACACTCAGCCTCCCAAACTATGACACTGGAGCAATGGACCGCACCGCCAACATGAGCTTCAGGAATACCCTGGAAGGTCAGCCAGTCAGAGCCTGACTAAAAACCAACACCCAATCTGACTTATGCTGTTTCTCTGTTTATCTATATCCTGCTGTCATACTTTTATATACAGTGCAAGCTCTTCTTAAGGTTACTCATCATTCTTAGCAGTGAAGGACCTTTCTCTTCACTGGAAAAAAAACAAAAAAACAAGAAAAGTTTGATATTTTTATAAGTGTTTAACATCCAAGCAAAAGCAAATGTCCATTCTGTTTTGAGAAGTAGAAAAAGCTAGGATAGTCCATTCTGCATAAAATAATCAGTTGCTTCAAAACAGAGAACGTTATCTAACTTTCTCTGTTTTGAAGCATCTGATATAGGTGGTTAACCTTTAACCACCTATATTAAGCAAAAATGGTGTAGTGGAGCACTGCTGCTGAGCTATTTAAAATCCTCCATCTCTCCTACCACATCTTCATTAGACCAGTGGATCTGACTTTATGACTGAGGGAGACACCCATGTGACCCTAAGACACAAGCTGCCCACATGATGGTTGAAGAAACACATGTGGCCCTAACGATAGTCATATTGCTCAAAATGACCTGCAATCAGTTGGAATTAGAAATATTTCTTGGACAATAACAGTGCTTAAGAGCCAAAAAAAGTAAAAAAAAAAAAATAAAAAAATAAAAAAAAGTCTTGATCTGTGACATCGCTAGGATTAAAAGATAAGATGGTCTTAGCCCCAAAGGTCAACAGGAAGTTATGTACAACTTCATTGGATTTCTAAATGTTTTCAAAGCAGACTTCATGCATTTTATAGTGCTTATTGTAGAACGTGACATCAGTCCAGTTTTCTTTATTCTGCTTCTTGTAGAAACAGGAGAAAGGAATCTTAAGGATTTCTTAAAATGTGAATTATCAACAAAGACTTAATGGAATGGTTTGGTTTTATTGATATTGAGTTAATATAAGGTGAGATGGATGAAGGTAAACAGAAAACCATTAGAGTTGTTGCTCATGAAGTTTCTTAAGCAGCATGTTGGATCAGGTAGTGGACTTTTACAAGTTGACTTTGAGAAGTGAATAATAAAAATATAGAAGCTGATGTGTTTTTATATATTTAAATTTAGATCTAAGTAACTATAAAATATGGTACAAACCTGTTATTAGTAAGTCCCAATACAAAAAAATTGTGCAAAACTTGCATACGTTTTTTTACTATTCCTATATGACTTGTATTACTAAATTAGATCATAGTCATATGCTTATGTACTCAGTAAGAGTGGCCATTTATTTAGGCAATGTTCGCTGACAGTAATGCAAAAGAGGAAGAAATGTATTTGGATCACCATGCTCATTTAAGAAGGCTGTTGAGAGCCTAAGCTGCAAATCCGACTTTTTTACTTGCGCTTCAGCAAACATTTTAGAACTAATCCCATTTTAAGTTGTGACAGATAATGTGAGGGTTTCCCATGAGCTCGTTCAAGTGTGAGCATACTTGAAAGCGGTTAAATAGGGCAGTTAAAATCAGATATTTCTAATGTGTCTGTATGACAGAGGCTCATCAACATATTTTTCTCACTGTCATTAATGAAACTAGACTTTTCTGATACATTATTATTTTTTTTTTTTAGTTTACTGTTAGTGAACTGTTAATTTAGTTAACATAGTTTAGCAGCTCATTTACAATGCTTCTTTGTTTGACGCCATTGGTCAGTCAAAAGAAACTGGTGTCCCAGAGAAGAATCTGCTTGGTTTGAGACATGCACCTGTTCAAGGCATTGAAGCTGCTGAAACTGATGAGTATGTCAGTATCCATGGTGAAACCTGTCCTTTACCAATATTGGCTGAAATGATAAAGAACCCATTATTTTAACAGCAACAAAACAAGATAAATTACAGAAAATTTGTCTTCATAGTGTTTCAAAACTATTAGTTTTAACTGTATATTCTGAGTGACCGTGGTTAAGATTCTTTACCAAAGTCAAGAACTAAATGTAAAAAAAAGAAAAAAACACTATTTGATAATGATGCAACAAGGAAGCTTGCGGTTTTCTAGTTTTCTTTGCTAGCGCCAGTCACCCATATTACTCTTTCTGCAGGATCCGGGGACCCTCAGACTGGGTTGGGAAGCAGTTCTAGTTTGGGTATGCATGCTGCCCTGCATGTGTTCATGAATGGATCTATGTCCTCTGTGCAGGGCTCTGCAAATGACCCCATATTTATGCTTCATCATGCTTTTGTTGACAGGTAAGAAATGCATCCGCACAGACCTGAAACTGAGACCACATATTTTTGCAGTTAATAGTGGTTCTACATTTTCTCTATCTTTTAAAGTATCTATGAACAGTGGCTAAGGAGACACAGACCATCTCCATCTCAGTATCCGGAGTCTAATGCTCCCATAGGGCACAACGGTGATTACCACATGCCTCCGTTTATACCCCTGCACAGAAACAAAGAGTACTTTATTTCCAGCAAAGACCTTGGATATGAGTACTCTTATTTGTTGGATGCCAGTAAGTTCCTCTCAGATTTTAATAAATTGTTTTTATCGGTGTTTTATTTTTTTATTTTATTTTATTCTGTCATGCCAGCTATTTTCATCTACAGTTAGTAAATATATTACAGAATTAATTAGTTTTAGGAATCAGTTTACACATATACAGTGCAATTCAAAAGTATCTACACTCCTCAAAATTAATATGATTATTATTTTATATATATATATATATATATATATATATATATATATATATATATATATATATATATATATATATTTTTTTTTTTTTTTTTTTTTTTTTTTTTTTTTTTGAACCCAAAAATTATAAAGAGTTATTTGAAAATTTTTGAAAATATTTAGAAGAACAAA
>NW_015113025.1:241851-255762 GCF_001443285.1 Poecilia latipinna
CCAAAAATTAAAAAGATTTATTGGAATATATTTGAATAAATTTGCAGGACACAATGCTTAATTAAGAAGTGGTAGGAAAGGAATACATGGTTTTCAACGTTTTTCTTTTAAATAACACCTGGAAAAATTGGGTTTGTTTTGATAAATTATGTTGCCACTATGCTTAATTTGTGTGAGCTGAATTGATAAATTAATAAAGAGAAAACTGAAGGAGCTACAGTTCAGGTGAAAGAAATCTGTTTGTGCTGTTAACAGTTTGTTTTGCACGCCACAAAACTGGCCTTTATGAAATATTGAGAACAAAAAGAAAGCTAAATGAAGCAAGTCCTTGTTGCAGTTTGCCACAAGTGATACAGCAGATGCAGGGAAGAAAGTGGCTCTGGTTGGACACGAAAAAAAAAAAAAAAAACCTCAATCTTGTTTAAACTATGCATGGGTCATTAAAAGGGATATATGGCCACATATAAAAACACACTGTGCTGACTTTGCTCCACCTTTCTTGCAGACCAAAGGCTTGCAGAATCCATGCGTCCCTACCTGGATGAGCTGCACGATGTGTGGCCTTGGCTGATCCTTGCAGCGCTCTGCGGAGGAATTGTGACTGTGACCACAGCTATCGCTATCCTTCTCGCTAAGCATCGATTCAAAGCCTGGCCTCGCAGGAAGACTTGGAAAAACTTCCTTGCCTTACCAGAAAAGCAGCCACTTATCTGGAACAATGAAACTGAAGCCAGCCACCGTAACTACCAAACAACTATGTAATTATTCATTGCCAAAAACATGGGAGTATTACTAATGCTTATCTAAATATATCTGTTGCATGCATTAAGAAAACTATGTAAAATAACAATGTTTACAATTGATTACATTTTAATAAATTATATCAAATTCTTCCAAAGCATTGATGGAAGGATGCAGCACATGCTTTTAACATATGTTCTTGGAGTATCGTCATTTTTCAGAAAATGTTTTCATGATTCCAGACATGTATTCTTTAGCTTTATTATGATCATTTTGAAAACTAATTCTGATTTACTTATTAGTTGTGAACTTGAGCTTTCAGTCTCTTTTTGAATGAATTAGGAGAACCTTATGTTTACAATCCCTATTAATCCTAATCCTTAACTTATATGGGGAACTTTACAAATACAGCATAAAGTCACTCAAGAGCATAAAGTTATTCAAGGGCAAAGCAATTTGCCCTTGTTGAATGTACATCAATAAACCTATAGATTTATTGTAGTTAGCATAGTTTACTTATCAAAGTAAAAAATACACAAGGCAAAACTGTAAGCTAAATGAAATGCAACTTGAAAATGACAACTGACACGTAACAAATGGGAAGAGAAAGAAGTAAGCTTTGCTAATTGAACTGTAAAAGCCTGGTTGCAGTAAATGAGATTTACATAAAAAACAGCTTAATGTAAACCACAATTTGAAAAGAACAAAACAAGAAAACAGTGCCCCAGAGCAAAGAGTTACAGACTCTGGATGAAAGCACTATTCAGCGATAAACATAATTCTGCATTAGACAAGGAGAGGATGCCAGAATGTTGGGTTGGTACAGATTGCCTCAAGAATAATAATCAATTCTCAGAGGCCCTGATGGGTGCATGGGGTTACACACCAAGTAAGATCATGTAAGGAGATGACAGTCATTGCTAATAGAATGAATGGACAGTTGTCAATAGAAGATATGGATTTTTATTTCATAGCATCACTCAATACTAGGTTTAATGTCAGTGTTTTCGGTGATGATCAGCTCTCGTTCTGCAGAACAAGCGATTTAACTTTTAAAACTCTGACGGATGAGACGTGGAGTCGATGTTTTCCATGTTTTACATGCGTCCCGACTCCAACACAGCTGAATCAGTGGATGAATTACCTATTCAGTCTCTGATCTAGTTCTGCAGAGGGCTTGTAATGAACCATGCACTATTCTGCTGGAAGGAGCCCACTGGGTCATAAAGCAATGGACATGATGCGCAGAAAAATTCAGCAGACAAAATTAATTATCAAGTAGTTAGGGAGTTAAATTATGTCCATACCATTACACCACTATAAACCTGAAAACTTCAGATAAGTCCTGAGGGATCCGTGCTTCAACGTCAACACCAAATCTGTTAATGATTCATGTTTTGTCCGTGCTTAGTGTGGTCTTCTGCTGCTGTAGCATATAGGTTTAGATATTTTTTTATTTACTACATATTATCAAACATAAACCCAAAGTGAAGAGAGCTTGCTGCCACATGACTGGTTGATTCTCCAACTGGTTGATTCTCCACCAAGTATACTTGTTTAATCAAGTATACTTGGTTTAAGAAGTATACTAAGCACTTGATAAACTGGATAGCGATAGTAAATCCTGCTGCTGTGGTGAATATGTGATTCAGTAATAATAGTAAAAGATACTGTGACAGTTCATTGGTCAGCTGGTTACCATGGAGACTGTATATGGCTCGGAAACATTCCTGACCATGGAGCCACACCGGTTTCACACAGCCTGCTAGCATCAAAAGATGTGATAGGTACTGCTGGCCTCTTAAAATAGGAGTAGCATCAAGTCTTTTCCAGGCACATAGTGCCGTTTAACATTTTTCAACTTTTCTACTTCTGTACTGTTCAGCAAGTCCTCGGTACCTAGCTTTATAATTTTGAAAATTACAGGGTTTTGCCTTTTAACTTCATATTCCAATTTAATTTGTGTTTCCTATCCTGTCACAATGTCAATAGTTGATAGAGAAAGATTAGAAAAATCTATTGTAGCTTACTCAAATACTTTTTTTTTCTTTTTTTTTTTTTTATAAACAAACACCAACACTCGGCTTTGAATTTGCTGAACAAAAATTTATTTTTTTCCAGGGGGTGGAATAAACCTGTTTCCTAATGTACCTCTTATGATGGTCTCATTAAGCCAAATAAATGTCAAACATTCTAAACTTAGACACATGCTGTCTAGTGTATCATTTCAATAACAGTATTTTGCTCAAAATACTTAGTATTCATTTGGCATAGTCAAATGTTACATTACATTCCCATTAAAACCGCAGTGTGTTGTAGTCACAAGAAATAGTCACTCAAAGCAAAAGTGTACAAAATAAATGCAGAAGATAATGTAAAAAAAAAAGCCTAGAGCAAACCTTTATTTCCACTGGAACAAAGGTAAAGCAGAACCTGAAGAACTAATATTTTTTAACAATGTTTATTAAAATATATTCCATTTTAAACACATATAGATAACTGGAGGATTGAGATTTGATTTGATAGAACATCTCTTCATCACGCAGACAGCCTAAATTTCTTAGGACATTAACAGAAAATAAGAACTATTCAATAATTTATCTAATAATTGAAACCAAAGGATGGAATGACAAAACATTACACATCTGGAAGTGTGTAACTTCCAATTTCTCAATTATGAGACAATGTAAATGTACAGGTTGAATCATCTTTTACCCACCATTGTAGAGAGATGGTCATAACTGCAGACTATTATGATTCAATATGAGCGTCCCCATCATCTCCGTCAGGTTGTTTTTAAAGAGAACGTCAGTGCAAATACACAGGTGAGTTGTTACCTCACTTGATTAAAGTCTACAATTGTCCACGTAAAAATATTTCTAAGATATACTTAGCACTCAAGCTTTTAATGAACTCCAATATTTCAGAAAAAGGCCAAAAGCAATTCTGATGATGACGATAGATAAGGGGAAAAAAAAAATGCTGTGAATGTCAGAGAAACATAAGAACGCTATAACTGCAAAAGAGGCAATTCTTTAAAGAGGTAAATAAGTTAAAGTATTGCCTTTCCTGCCTTTGAGTAAGCTAGACAGAAAAATGTCATCATTTGTCTTCTTCTTCATCATCACTATCACCCTCTTCTTTCTTTTCGTCGTTCTCTTTGGGTGGGGTGACGGGAGGTGGCAGGTCCAGACGAGCCCAGGACATTGGCTCCGCCTTCTTCATGGCAACTTCTATCTTGGCCGCCATCATGTTTACCATGCTTTTGGTCACATCTATCACCTGGATGGTGAGACAGAAACAGCAACTTGTTTAACAGCAATTAAAATGGTTTATGAACAAACTTTTGTGTGTGTTTTTTTTTTTTTTAGTAAGAGCCAAAATCTCCACTAAAGTAAGACTTTCTAAATCAAGCAGGATTAAATTTGCGTACTTTAAAGATTTTCCAACTTTAAATGGACATGTGCGCAGGAGCCCTTAGCAATGAAAGAAATGATGAAAAAATGATGCAAGGTCAGAAAACATAGTCCAACTGGAAACTAATAACCGTTTCCAGAGACAACTAATCAATTTATATAAACTGTCTTCATCGACTGATGTTCCACTTAAGTGGATACAATGAGCAGGGAAATTAATTTGAGATAACTTGTTTTTAACTAATTAAAATGATACATTTCAATGTAATATATTTTAAAAGATAACCACAAACACAAAATTCTCACCAGATGTTGAAACCAACTTGTACACTCTATCCAAGCTTTGCATACCCTGACAGCATAATTATGTGTGTTTTGGTCTATAACTTAATCTGGTAACAAATAATGTGTTAAGTATTTAGATAATTTTCATGGAGCATACATATTACTAAGGTCATGAGTCAATGTAGAAAAGAAAAGTAGTACATACCTGTAATTTCTATGGTGATATATTTTCTGTATGCAGCTACGGTTCTTTGGTTACGCTTCGATTTTGTGAATAAGAACATATTCTAAGTAGCACAGTGTGAAATGTTTTTTAGAAAATGAGATGACACAAGATGACACCAGGCTCATCGGTTGCTTTGGGTCTCCCACGGCAACCTGTTTGTAACTGTGCTTGAGGCTGTGGCTGGCCTGTCCCCATGCAGCTGCTGACACACTGAGGTTGCAAGCAATAGAAGTAGCTCCACTAGAGCCGACATATTGATCAGGACTGTCCTATTTAAACTATTATTGACATGGGATTTATTCATGTCAGTAAGATATACCAAATTCTCACATAATGGCAACGTTAAAACACAACCAGCACAAGTTTTCCTTATATAATTAGAACTGCTGACTGCACAGAAACAGCTTTTTTTTTTTTTTGGCACAATTGTAGGATTGTTGTTTTTACATTAACAGGAAATATTTTTATGCATTAACTATACAAATGAAATATGATGCATAAATGGCTCTAACATTTTGATGAGGTGGTTTAGCTCATTCATTTTAATGAACAGAGTGGCTGTGAACTATGAGCTGGCACGGTGCGAGAACGCTGGCTACTTGGTGAGAAAATGATTTGCACACAAGCTGGATGTGCAGCTTGATGTTTGTCCTTACACCATCACTACTAGTTTGTTGTGTAAATGACTCACTACCTGTTTTTTGCCCAAAGTGTCAGGGTATTTTACCAAACTTATCAGTGCTACTGTATTTAAAGTATTTATATCAATAAGAGAATGTGTACAGTTTTAAATGTGCCAACCCCACCTTCTCCCAGAGCAACTGTATAATAATTTAAAATGATAGTTTGTAAACCATCCAAGTGTTGTGCAACAATAACAAATCAGTCTGTATTGCACATAAAATATAAATATTAATTGCCTTTCAACCCTCATTTAGGATAATCTCAAACTTGCATTGCATTAACATTTTCCCCCCCAAAAATGTAGATGTGCAGAGTGAAGAATCACATGTATACAGAAACGGCATATTTGCATTTACATTTTTGCATATCTAAATGAAGGACTTTGCCATCTAAACTTGAATGTACCTATTTCTGTATCATTTGGGATGTGCAATGAATTAAACCATAGTTTATGGCCTCAAACATCTGGGTTTGTTTACATTGAAATGTGTCTCTCTATTTAGACTTAACTCCTCTGACTGTTAACATTAAAATATTAAAAAACTGAAATATTTATTTTCAATATAAAAGCTAGTTTTTGTCGATGTCTCCAGTGTACTGTCAAATCCTTAGAAAATGGTGCATGCACAGCACACATAGAACATAAATCATTAAAGGTTTATTTTACTGTGGTATTACTGTACTTACTCCCCACAAGCTGATATCCTGTTGAAATTCCTTCTCGCCATCAAATATAATGTGGATGTTGAGCTAGAGAAAAACATGAAATTGAATCTTAAATAAGTAAATGAAACTCTAAGCAGTTCAGGAAAGCACAGAAATAATCAGAGTGTAGTCGGCCTCTCACTGTAGTGCTGTTGGCATCCACATAGCTTAGCTCAGGAAGGGCATTTTTGGCATATATAGAAATGATGACCTGTGTCCCTGTCTGGTGCCAGTCGAACCGGCAGGGGACCACCTTCTTCCCCTATAAAGAGAATCCAGTTAAAGTAAAGCACATCAGTCAACTTGTCCACCTCTGCTGCATAGCAACGTCTTCATTGTGAAACGGCTTTCCAGAAACCACTAGATGGAGTTCCAGCCAAGGCTCCTCATAGAGTTGCACCACAAAATGATCAATTGCTGTCAAGCTGGCACACATACCGCATCTTTTTTCCTCCATAGATGTGCTCCCTTTGTGCAGCCCTCCTGAGACAGGAAGGTGTTAAAGTCAGAGGTTTTCCTTTTACAGCAGCTCCAGTATTTCATCCTAGAGAAGCAGGAGAGAAGTAATTATTCTTTTACAGTTGCCACAAGAGAATGGCGACTGATAAATGTCAATAAATAATGGTGTGGGGTGAATTTTACATTTTATAAGCGGTGTGTGCTTAGCATTAGCATTTATACCAACCCTTCATGGAAGATGGGGACTCCAGAGTGGAATGAGCACACGTCTGAGTCACTTGAAGGTCCCTCAAAAGTCTGAGGTTAAAAACAAAAATGAGATTTAAAAATACATTTTTTAAAAATATTATTGATAATGTTTTATCCAGTCATAAAATCCCTTTTTGTTTTTGATTCAGTGTTTATTTTGTTGCTAAAAGTAGGGGCGCACCGATTCCTGGCCAATCGCAATCACCGATCTTTAAAAAGCCTGATCTAACGATTCCGATTTTGGCCGATACCGATTTTTTGTCTGAAATGTTGCTAATTATAGCATGAAAATCACTGAGTTGGCAATAGTGGGGAGACTTAACTGCGGACATGCAGACATGACCTGGTGTGCGGGTCTGTCAGTGAAACCTCTCTCAAAGTCAAGCAAAGAGGACAGTGGTTGATTTTTTGACCACTGTTGAGGTGGATAAGGTCAGGGGATAAGATCGGTTTAACATGTAAGTATTGGCCGATCACTGATCTCCCAAAATTAAGGAAATCTGGGCTGGTTCATTGGTGCACCCCTACAGAAAAGCATACGATGAAGAAGAACTTAGTCAATTCTACTGCTGCTGACAGCATAAGAACTTTTGACTATTATGGTAATAAGAGATATCAAGGGTTCCTACTCATCTTTTATGTCAAAATTAATTACTTTTCCATGTCAAAATTAATTACTTTCCTACACTAAACTTTTCACAATTTTCAGTGCTTTTTAGTCTGTTTCTAAGGCTTATATACAAATGTTTACAAGGAATTAAAGGCAGATATTTCTACAATGAATGGGCTTTAAAGATGAATGCTGCAACAACAACAAATAGAGAGTGTAGGGAGAAATGAAAGCAAGAGGGATAGATGAATAAAGAAATTAATGTATGCCTAGGTAAACATATAACTGGATAAACATTAATAAATGGATGAATTTTAGACATAAAAACACGAATACTCCTATCAGCTCTATTAACTCAGCATGTTTTCTGTTCGAAGGGCAACAAATTTCAAATAAGGCATGCACATATATTTTCTATAATTGGTTCATTTGTTATCATCCTCAGTGACTTTATATTGTACTATTGTGCTGTTTTTGTTCTTGTAAGTTTAACTGTGAAGCTAAAGAGAAACCTCTCATTTTATCGCACTATGTGTTGTAACAATAAGCTTTATTCTTTTCTGCTCTTTACTGTGTAGGAACTCTGGAGGTCACAGTAATATTTGTACACAAAAACAAATAAAAACAGAAGAAGACTAATTTAGATTCACATCGAATCCTCATTCATTACAGCTTAGAAGCAAGAAGCCGATGAGAGTAGGTATACAAAATCAGTTCAAGTATAATTATGCAAATCAGACAAGCTACCAAACATGTCAATGTAAATTTTCCTCAAAATTCCTGTTCTGATCTTGGGGTTTCTGCCCTGACAGGTCTGATTAGCTTGAATGAAAAACTTTGCTTTCCATCCACCCTGCAGAAAATATGGAGCTTAAATTTCCCCTGAGTACTAACTTTTCTTAAGGGGGGTTTGGAGGATGGTGTAATGTCAAACAATAAGCTCGGATCATGGTGATTTTTTTTTTGTCATAATTACACACGAGCATATGTTTTTGTATGAGAGAAAATTGTGGGATTGCTGTAAAGTCAATGACATTGCTTGTCCAGGAGGAGTGAATGCTGCAAGTCACTGACTCAATGCAATCTGCTGAGTTTCATTAGAAACCTTATAAACTACTTTGAATAATTAACTGAACTTACTGTACTGTTCGATTTCATATGGGATCATTCCAAGTGTGATTCAACTGAAATTGTTATATGTTTTTGTGAATTGGCTCTATGTAAATAAACTGACCATTTAACTGATTTCCCGAGATGAGCTGTGCTACAATTAAAAGCAAAAGTGCCACATTTTTCTACAAAACACCAACGATTCACTTACTTTTGTACATCCTCCATTTTTACATGATGTTCCGATTTTGATCTCATCGCCATCTTCCTCTAGACCGTAAAACATCCAGAGAGAAGAAGAAAAAAAGAGAGAGAAAAAAAAGAAAATCATGCACATGACAAGATTTAAAAAATGTATCATCAGTTTTGATGTGCTGCCCTCTAACTGTCATCTTTAACTCGAATATCATGACGTGAATGACACAGATGATGGGAAATTCCCAGTGGTCATCCATTAAGTTCTACTTTTAACATGACCTTCACATCTGCTGTCAAAAGCACTGTTCATATGATCTTGTAAGTACTAGATGACGAAAATGTATTCAGCAAAGATAAGAAAGAGGAGTAGACGGGAAAAGAAAAACAAAATCTGTTTCCCACCTTTTGTCTCTGTTATATTTTCGGATACTTTCAGTTTCTCCAATGCCTGCTTCAGAGAGGAAGAAACTTTGTGCTGCAGTCTCACCATCGGCTCATCGGGACTGTAAGGAAAATAAATATCTCAGGAAAAAAAAGGCTTTTATGAAGTTTAAACAGTCATCATGGCACTATTAAATCATAATTGTTTCGCCAGTGTTCCCTTTTTAAACACTGCTTCAAAGACAAAAAAAAAAAACAACAACAAACAAACAAAAAACTAGTCTTGCTGAGGCTTGGAACTAAACAAGTACAATTTACAATATAGAACAGTCTGCAGATCTAAAAGCATAAATATTCAGCAGAATGTCCCAAAGGAACAATGAATGCAAAAAGCACATCTCTGCCCCGTTTTCTACTGTTCAAATATTAAATAATAAACACCCCCAATTTAAACTTTTACTAGGTGTATTTTTGTGTTTAGTTCAGATATTTATACTTCTCTTTCACTAACTTAGGGAAAAAAGCTCTTGCAGAAACCGACCTTGGCCTGTGTATCGCCTCCTGGGGTTTCGGTGCAGAGATGATGTACTCATTAAACTTTGGTTTTTGGGCCTCCAACTCCTTTTTTTCTCCCGATGTTTTCACGTCTGGTTTCACCGGCTCAGGAGGCTTCTCCTTGTTGTGGGGTCCCTTTGTGCAGCCCTGTGAGAAGAAAGTCACTGTATTGAACTCGTAAAAAAAAAAAGTGCTCCAAGGCCAATGGGGCCAAAAAAAGAAGGCGGTAGTCAATATCTGCTCAACAACAAGACAATGGAGAGACAACTGGGGGAATGGATGAAATGAAACATAAAACTTACAGCGATGCTGAGGAAGTCTGAGAAGTCGGTAGTTCTTCTCTTGCAGCAGGACCATCCCTGGAAAGAAGTTACCAAAACATTAACTTAGACCAAAATGTTTGAACCAAGTACAAGCCATCAGTACGCTTTCAGGTACAATACCTTCAAAGCATCGTGGAACACTGGGACTCCTGGGTGATGGGTACAGGCATCTGTGCAAACAAAAAACACTGCGTTGATTAAAGCTGTACAAAAATATGGGTATGAATTTAATCAATGCTCTAAAAATTGAACAATTCAATAATGGGAACTCACTGAACAATTCAATATTGTATGCATAATTATGATAAATGAACATCTTTTATGCAGGTGGTTAAATTCTATATTCTGTTGTTCTGTAAGAAAATGTGATTATGTGTAGATATGCACCAATCTCTATTTTCTATCTTAGAGTTTTGTATATTGCAGTATTTTTTTTTTTTTTTTTTACAAATACTAATTATAGCTGGTAGTGTCCGTATACGATGTTATCACCAATCAAAAAGATATCTGGTTTAAAGGAGTCTGACAGCAATGGCAGGTCAAGCTGAAAATTGATTCTGGTCAAAAGATTTCTTGGTGCACCTCCAGCAGGGATTTCTAAATAACTGTTTTTATATATTATAATCAATAAAACATATAGTTATTCAAAGACACTTGCATCCAAACTGAGCTATTTGCATTTTCCCAAATTATGCCAATTCTTCCGGCAGCAGCACTGCAGCATGAGTAATGCTGAGCAATAACAATGCCACATGCCAGCTACGCTAACGCTACAGGTGATACTGATGTTTGAAAGCAACTTTCAAAGGTCAGTGAAGCTCCTGTATCTGCAACAGCAAAGTAGTAAACCTCCTAGACAACATAAGCTGACGCTGTCTGTTTAAATTTAAATTCACTGACACAGGGTGGTGTTGTGTCGGTCTGAGCTCTCATGTCGAAATGTGCTTCAAAGGTGCAAAGATGGAAACATTCCGCACCCTTATCACAAAATATGGCATTTCAGTGTGGTACGAATCAACGTCAGAAAATATGAATTAGCTGACGGCTCAGTCCGCTACTAAAAAGAGAAGCAACAAAACAAAACAGCTGCAACTCTGTTTAGTTAATCAAAAATCTGGGTAAGACCACATTGTGGGTTTTCTCAGAGCTGCATTCTAGACTCGTGTCATATTATGTTCTGTCATGTGGAAAGTTTGTACGACTTCAGCAAAGGATTAAACCTCATAATTGTGCAAAATAATAAAATAAAACAGTGCAGCATGAATTTTGTCAAAACATCGAAAATACAGCTTATTTCATCCTGAAATAGGATTGATGTGCTATGTTTGAGATTTCCTAAGGCACAATGTACCTTATGCTAGTAGTGTGTGTACTCTAGTATGAAGAGCCCCCAACAATAAATTACTGTGCGGTAAATGAATAATAAAAGAAAAAAAAAAATCACATTTGTAGGGAGAACAGGTGATAAATCACTTTCCATGCAGTTCCACTGGAGCTGTGCCTCTTCCGTGCTATTGCCATAGATACACCACTTAGATATCCCTAAAGGTAATTATAATATACTCTACTGTTATGATAAAGAGACATCCTATTAAAATGGAAATTAGACCTTGACTCGGGCTTCAAGTGTCTTGGCAGTACACAGTATTGGATTGCTTGAAGACAGAAGAAGATGATTCTAAGGGAGTTGAAGAATTGGTGAGGGCTCTGCTATGGGAGCTAAAGACAACATCCATAGGAGTTCAAAAGCCTCTCGGTCTGTGTCTTCAAATAAACAATAGCATAATACACAAACCTCCCCTTATGATATTAAAGAATGAAGGGGTATTCGATCACATTTGCTCCTCAGCGGTTTTTGCATGTTTTTCAACTGAAGAAAGAAATCATTCAAAGATCATGAGATCAGTCTACATGTGTGAGAAAATAAGAAATCTAAAACATTTGGGGTGTTGTAAACACTCCAAAGTAGCACCATAATAAAAATAAAAAAAATCTATAACTTGTTTTATTTCAAGGTCATAAGTTTAATAAAATTAAACATATCAGAAATTTATCTTCAGTTTTTTTTTTTTTTTATTCTGGTGATATCTGAACTGTCATCTCCCATATGATCTACTGTTGCACTAAATCCTTGTTGTGTTGGAGGTGAATCTGTGCTGCAAACTCCAAGTTAGTAGGAAGAGTATTCTCAATTTTCACAAATTATGGTTTAACTGCAGGCAGCCAAGAGTGAAGATCTGACATAAAACTTTCATCAGGTAAAAGCCCTTTGGTTGTTGGTAAAGGGATTACAAAGCACGCAACTTATTTGTTCATTTAGAAGTTTCTGAGACTTTCTTTACCCTGCCAGTTATGCCTCCTCGAGAGGAGGGAAAACAGGTTTCAGATCCTCAGTTACAATTTTAGTTAGCGTATATATTAACTACAGTGTCATACAGCAACATAGGTGACTTAAGCTTTCTTGAAAACTTTGGACTCAATGCAACTTTTAACATCAGATACTTGTCCTGAGCATAGCACTCCCTGATGTCATTAAATGGCACTCTGCTGTGAGCAAATGAAAGCTGTAAACTGATAAAAAAAAGAGTTGTGACATTTATCCTTGAAGGTAAGTACTTGGTGACTGCGGTGCTATTGTAATTATGTAAGCAAGGGAATGAAGTGCCAGCATAATTGTAAATACATTCTGTCACTTTCTAAGGTTTCGTTATTGCAGGGTTGATTACAGATGAACAGAAGCTGAAAATCTTTACTATAATTTATATAATCCACGATTTTGGTTAGCTGATGTGCTTTAAACATAAACAGGATTGTTATCAAAGAGGAACACCAACCTCATAGATACAGTTAAAAATGAAGTCTTATTAGATAACTCTATCAAACCCTTTCACTTGTTTTGATTTCAGAAAGAAATATATGCTTTTTGAAACCTTGACCGTATCTCCTTACAGATCAAAATTAAACAGATGTAAAAAAAAATTGACAAAGGCTAGGTTACAAATACCAGGCAGTTAGTTACATAATCAATATACAAATTGACACATTGTGTTATGATCTACATATTATTGAATACTTTATTTAATAAAAATATTGATAAATAAATGTGAACTAGTTCATATTAGGAGTAAATTTAGTCCACCATGTTTGAGTTCTGAACTATTAACATGAACTAATTCAAATTTAGCAGGATTAAACAAACTTAGACTAGTTAATGGCACAACACCAAACACATTGCATACTTCCTGAGTATTCTGCACTTAGATTAGGTTTTATGGCTGCATTTTGTTGTTTTACAAGGATTTAGTCTATATTATTGTAAACTGAGATTGAAGTCAATTAAATGTAATATTACACATTGATCGTGAATGAATAAAATCTGCTACAGGTTTCTTGTTAAAGGTATAAAAATGTAATCCAAAAGACAATTTAAGGGATTACAGGTTTTCATGGAAATACAGGTCTAACCTTAAGTCTGACTTTTCACTTTTCATTAAAAACAAACAATCGTGTTTTTTTGTTTGTTTGTTTCTTTGTTTTTTATCATTTCCGGACCAAATTAGTGGGACTTCTGAGTTTGGATTAATTTAAAGAACGGAAAAAACGTTTGTTTTATGAATCCCTCAAAAGAGTGCTGATCAAAAGCTGATATGTTGTCCGATTTACACTGAAAAAAGCTGTTTCTCGAGAGGTCAGAAGAACGACCTTTTTACTTTTAAACCCCACCAATGAGAGCTAACAATGCTAACACACCACTATTATTCTGGTTTTGATGAGATATACAAGCGATGCCTCACGTGTAATAAAAGTGTAGGCTTACGGGTTCATGAAACTTTCAGCTCTGCTTGCCCCACGTTGGTTCAATTATATGAGAGGCCCCATAGGCCAAAACATACAAACTCTCTTACACGTACTATCAAACCCTCTCACATTCGCTATCAAACCCTCTCACACGTACTATCAAACCCTCTC
>NW_015113025.1:259485-261306 GCF_001443285.1 Poecilia latipinna
TATTTTTGTCCAAATAAAAGAGGTATTGAGGTTCATGTGACCTTTTACTTAGAAGAGCAGCAGTCCTTTTTATGAAGCAGAGGTGCATGCTACACCTTGCCTCCTACTTGTAAGTTATACATCACTTTTCTTCATGTTTAAATTTGGGTCACTCTAACTAAAAATATTTTCATATCTGTGAGTATGTAAAGAAGCATTATAGATCATTTCAAGACAATTTTTTAAAATAATTTATATGCTAAAACTGTGTTTTTTTGTTTGTTGCCTCAGGGCAACATTGCGCAGTTAGGGCCCTTTTGCTCAGACAATATTATTCTAATGTGATGATATTCAATTGATTACAAAATAATTATCAAAGCCGATTTTTTTTTTAAACTTTATTATTGACTAACAGCAACAGGAGATGGATGCAAAATCATTTCATGGACAAAATGTGCATGGTTCATAAGCTGGGGTCATTCCCAATGAAAACATGAGGATCCACTGTACAACCATTATTTCATTGTTTATCCTCAAAACTGACTTCAGTCCCAAAGGGTGAAGAGCTGGTCATCAATTAACAAATGGCTCCATTCCAAGGCAGGCAAAGACTGAAGCAATACCTGCTAAACCCAAATATACGGGTCTGCAGGGTACTTCATATGGCTGGTGCAGATGGTGTTCCTTACAACTTGAAAATCTACACAGGGCGAGCCGTACCACCACCAAATCTACCAGATATGGGAGCTGGTGGAAATGTTGTCCTTTGCTTGGCTCAAATTCTACCAAAAAAATCAGAACTACAAACTCTTAAAAAAAAAAAAGAACCTGCAGCCCTAAGTCCTGTCACTGATGTGAATCTGGTCGCTACAACCCATAGATAATCAGATAAACAGATGGTGATTCCCAGGTACGCCAATAATCAAGTGCCAAAAATGTGATACACACTTTTTTTCACATCAGCAAGCAATTCCTTCCTGATGTTTAGGTTTAGGTTGTTTAATAGGGAAAAAGACTGATTTCAACATCCTTAGTGATTCTAACTCTGCCAAACATACACATGTACAAACACACAAATGCTCGTTTTAGTAATTTGCGCAAATGTACCATTCATTAATGAAAGTTAGTTGTTCATTTTATATTTTGTGAGTTGGAACCATGTCTGATTTATTTTTGTCAAAAAAAATTTTTATGAATATAGTTTTTGTTTGATTTGTATTTCATTTCTTATAATCACTGTAGAAAACTTGGTGTTTTAGACCCCTGGTAGCTCAATGTTGCCCTGAGGCAACAAACCCAAATCCGGTTCCGGGAGGTGTCAGGGTCCAATTTTATGATTGATATGTAATTAGGGACCAGCAAGCTCCCAAAGAATGCAGGAAAATATTTTTCCCCCAAAAAATAAAAAGTCATGCCATAGAGGGTTAATTAACACAAAGCTTTAGCCTGTTATAGCCGCTGGAGAGAAACTTGATGTGTGAATCAAACATAAAGTGGACATGGGCTTTTATTTTGAAAAGAGAGCGCCATAACTTATGCTGTCGCGCACATTAAAATCGAGTGCAGGCTGGCTTTACTGCCATTTCCGAAGAGACGGCTAGCTTTATCCCACTGATGGATGGGTTTTCCGATGCTGGCTGTCGGCTTCTACACACTTCTGATAATGCTGACATTACTGTAGGAGTGCTAACGATGCCATTTAAAATATTAGTTGACTCTGTTAGTCGCTGCCGCTCAGCTATTTTTCTGTCCGTGAAAACCCGCCTACTCCTGCCTGAGGTCCAATCAGAAACTGAAATTTTAAGTTAACTTCCGTTGCAATCAAACTCTGTCAGAGTTTGA